>NW_026738545.1:0-11000 GCF_949786415.1 Peromyscus eremicus
GTGTTTCCTATGGGGTCCAAACAGTGAGCTTGCAAAGAACAAAAGAACTGTGCTTCCTACACACATGGACCATATCTAGTTAAACTCTGCTTAGGAAACTGACAAGAACAGTAGCTTCTATTCAGTCCAATACACTGTACTTGCTGGGAACAGACGCGAGTGATATTTGCACTGTGTATGGCATTTGGAGCACAATAGTGACTCTTCTTACCAGAAAACATCTCTTGCTCATAGGACCAAAAACTGCATGTGACTCAACTCCATTTAGGACTGGGAAATAAACGTGAGCTCGCCTTATAAGAAACACACTCTGCTTTAGAGAAAAGAACACTCTTCTACTGTACTGTGTTTCCTATAGGGCCAGAACAGTGAGCTTGCTCAGAACATAATAACTGTGCTTCCTAAACAGACAGGCAATATCTAGTTCAACTCTGCTTAGGACACTGACAAGAACAGTAGCTCCTCTTCAGTGCGATACACTGTACTTGCTGGGAAAAGACGCGAGTGCTATTTGCACTGTGTATGGCAAAGGGAGCACAATAGTGACTTTCCTTACCAGAAAACAACTCTTGCTCGTAGGACCAGAAACTGCATGTGATTCAACTCCATTTAGGACTGGGAAACAAACGCTAGCTTGCCTTACAAAAAACACACTCTGCTTTTCAGAAAAGAGCACTCTTCTACTCTACTGTGTTTCCTATGGTGTCCGAACAGTGAGCTTGCTCAGAACAAAAGAACTGTGCTTCTTACACACACGGCCATATCTAGTTCAATTGTGCTTAGGAACCTAACAAGAACAGTAGATCCTCTTCAGTCCAATACACTGTGCTTGGTGGGAACAGACGCCAGTGCTATTTGTCCTGTGTATGGCAATGGCAGTGCAATAGTGACTCTTCTTACCATAAAACAACTCTTGCTCGTAGGACCAGAAACTGCCTGTGATTCAACTCCATTTAAGACTGGGAAACAAACGCTAGCTTGCTTTGCAAGAAACACACTCTGCTTTAGAGAAAAGAGCACTCTTCTATGCTACTGTGTTTCCTATAGGGCCAGAACAGTGAGCTTGCTCAGAACAAAAGAACCGTGCTTCCTACACACGGGCCATATCTAGTTCAACTCTGCTTAGGACACTGACAAGAACAGTAGCTCCTATTCAGTTTAATACACTGTGCTTGCTGGGAACAGACGCGAGTGCTATTTGCACTGTGTATGGCATTTGGAGCGCAGTAGTGACTCTTCTTACCAGAAAACAACTCTTGCTCGTAGGACGAAAAACTGCCTGTGACTCAACTCCATTTAGGACTGGGAAACAAACGCGAGCTCGCCTTAGAAGAAACAC
Source organism: Peromyscus eremicus (assembly GCF_949786415.1). Lineage (NCBI taxonomy): Eukaryota > Metazoa > Chordata > Mammalia > Rodentia > Cricetidae > Peromyscus > Peromyscus eremicus. The sequence goes on from NW_026738545.1 coordinate 1,340, forward strand.
ACTCTGCTTTAGAGAAAAGAGCACTCTTCTACTCTACTGTGTTTCCTATAGGACCAGAACAGTGAGCTTGCTCAGAACAAAAGAACTGTGCTTCCTACACACACGGATCATTTCTAGTTCAACTCTGCTTAGGAAACTGACAAGAACAGTAGCACCTATTCAGTCCAATACACTGTACTTGCTGGGAACAGACGCCAGTGCTATTTGTCCTTTGTATGGCAATGAGAGCGCAATAGCGAATATTCTTACCATAAAACAACTCTTCCTCGTAGGACCACAAACTGCATGTGATTCAACTCCATTTAGGACTGGGAAACAAATGCTCGCCTTACAAGAAACACACTCTGCTTTTGAGAAAAGAGCACTCTTCTACTCTACTGTGTTTCCTATGGTGTCCGAACAGTGAGCTTGCTCAGAACAAAAAAAACTGTTCTTCCTACACACACGGCCATATATATTTCAAGTCTGCTTAAGAACCTGACAAGAACAGTAGCTCCTATTCAGTCCAATACACTGTACTTGCTGCACACAGACGCCAGTGCTATTTGTCCTGTGTATGGCAATGGCAGCGCAATAGTGACTCTTCTTACCAGAAAACAACTCTTGCTCGTAGTACCAGAAACTGTATTGGATTCAACTCCACTTAGGACTGGGAAACAAATGCTAGTTTGCCTTACAAGAAACACACTCTGCTTTTGAAAAAGAGCACTCTTCTACTCCACTGTGTTTCCTATGGGGTACAAACAGTGAGCTTGCTAAGAACAAAAGAACTGTGCTTCCTACACACATGGACCATATCTAGTTCAACTCTGCTTAGGAAACTGACAAGAACAGTAGCTCCTATTCAGTCCAATACACTGTACTTGCTGGGAACAGACGGGAGTGCTATTTGCACTGTATAAGGCATTTGGAGCGCAATAGTGACTCTTCTTACCAGAAAACAACTCTTGCTCGTAGGACCAAAAACTGCATGTGACTCAACTCCATTTAGGACTGGGAAACAAATGCTAACTCACCTTACAAGAAACACACTCTGCTTTAGAGAAAAGAGCACTCTTCTACTCTACTGTGTTTCCTATAGGGCCAGAACAGTGAGCTTGCTCAGAACATAAGAACTGTGCCTCCTACACACAGGGCCCATATGTAGTTCAACTCTGCTTAGGAAACTGACAAGAACAGTAGTTCCTCTTCAGTCCGATACACTGTACTTGCTGGGAACAGACGCATGGGCTATTTGCACTGTGTATGGCAATGGGAGCACAAAAGTGACTTTCCTTGGAGAAAACAACTTTTGCTCGTAGGACCAGAAACTGCATGTGATTCCACACCATTTAGGACTGGGAAACAAATGCTAGCTCGCCTTACAAGAAACATACTCTGCTTTAGAGAAAAGAGCACTCTTCTAATCTACTGTGTTTCCTATGGGGTCCAAACAGTGAGCTTGCTCAGAACAAAAGAAATGTGCTTCCTACACACACGGCCATATCTAGTTCAATTCTGCTTAGGAACCTGACAAGAACAGTAGATCCTCTTCAGTCCAATAAACTGTACTTGCTGGGAACAGACGCGAGGGCTATTTGCACTGTGTATGGCATTTGGAGCACAATAGTGACTCTTCTTACCAGAAAACATCTCTTGCTCATAGGACCAAAAACTGCATGTGACTCAACTCCATTTAGGACTGGGAAATAAATGCGAGCTCGCCTTACAAGAAACACACTCTGCTTTAGAGAAAAGAGCACTCTTCTACTCTACTGTGTTTCCTATAGGGACAGAACAGTGAGCTTGCTCAGAACATAATAACTGTGCTTGCTAAACACACAGGCCATATCTAGTTCATCTCTGCTTAGGAAACTGACAAGAACAGTAGCTCCTCTTCAGTCCCATACACTGTACTTGATGGGAAAAGACGCGAGTGCTATTTGCACTGTGTATGGCAAAGGGAGCACAATAGTGACTTTCCTTACCAGAAAACAACTCTTGCTCGTAGGACCAGAAACTGCATGTGATTCAACTCCATTTAGGACTGGGAAACAAACGCTATCTGGCCTTACAAAAAACACACTCTGCTTTTGAGAAAAGAGCACTCTTCTACTCTACTGTGTTTCCTATGGTGTCCGAACAGTGAGCTTGCTCAGAACAAGAGAACTGTGCTTCCTACACACACGGCCATATCTAGTTCAACTCTGCTTAGGAACCTGACAAGAACAGTAGATCCTCTTCAGTCCAATACACTGTATTGCTGGGAACAGACGCCAGTGCTATTTGTCCTGTGTATGGCAATGGCAGTGCAATAGTGATTATTCTTACCATAAAACAACTCTTGCTCGTAGGACCAGAAACTGCATGTGATTCCACTCCATTTATGACTGGGAAACAAATTCTAGCTCGCCTTACAAGAAACACACTCTGCTTTAGAGAAAAGAGCACTCTTCTACTCTACTGTGTTTCCTATGGTGTCCAAACAGTGAGCTTGCTCAGAACAAAAGAACTGTGCTTCCTACACACAAGGACCATATGCAGTTCAACTCTGCTTAGGAAACTGACAAGAACAGTAGCTCCTATTCAGTCCAATACACTGTACTTGCTGGGAAAATACGCGAGTGCTAAATGCCCTCTGTATAGCAATGGGAGTGCAATAGTGACTTTCCTTACCAGAAAACAACTCTTGTTCGTAGGACCAGAAACTGCATGTGATTCAACTCCATTTAGGACTGGGAAACAAATGCTAGCTCGCCTTACAAGAAACACACTCTGCTTTTGAGAAAAGAGCACTCTTCTACTCTACTGTTTTTCCTATAGGGCCAGAACAGTGAGCTTGCTCAGAACATAAGAACTGTGCTTCCTACACACACGGGACTTATGTAGTTCAACTCTGCTTAGGAAACTGACAAGAACAGTAGCTTCTCTTCAGTCCGATACACTGTACTTGCTGGGAATAGACACATGTGCTATTTGCACTGTGTCTGGCAATGGGAGCGCATTAGTGACTTTCCTACCAGAAAACATTTCTTGCTCGTGGGACCACAAACTGCATGTGATTCAACGCTATTTAGGACTGGGAAACAAACGCTAGCGCGCCTTACAAGAAACACACTCTGATTTACAGAAAAGAGCACTCTTCTACTCTACTGTGTTTCCTACGGGGTCCAAACATTGAGCTTGCTCAGAACAAAAGAACTGTGCTTCCTACACACACGGCCATATCTAGTTCAACTCTGCTCTAGGACCCTGACAAGAACAGTAGATCCTCTTCAGTTCAATATACTGTACTTGCTGGGAACAGACGCCAGTGCTATTTGCACTGTGTATGGCAATGGGAGCACAATAGTGACTTTCCTTACCAGAAAACAACTCTTGATCGTAGGACCAGGAACTGCATGTGATTCAACTCCATTTAGGACTGGGAAACAAATGCTAGCTTGCCTTAAAAAAAACACACTCTGCTTTTAAGAAAAGAGCACTCTTCTACTCTACTGTGTTCCCTATGGGGTCCAAACAGTGAGCTTGCAAAGAACAAAAGAACTGTGCTTCCTACACACATGGACCATATCTAGTTCAACTCTGCTTAGGAAACTGACAAGAACAGTAGCTCCTATTCAGTCCAATACACTGTACTTGCTGGGAACAGACGCGAGTGCTATTTGCACTGTGTATGGCAAAGGGAGCGCAATAGTGACTTTCCTTACCAGAAAACAACTCTTGCACGTAGGACCAGAAACTGCATGTGATTCAACTCCGTTTAGGACTGGGAAACAAAAGCTAGCTCGCCTTACATGAAACACACTCTGCTTTTGAGAAAAGAGCACTCTTCTACTCTACTGTGTTTCCTATGGGGTCCGAACAGTGTGCTTGCTCAGAATAAAAGAACTGTGCTTCCTACACACATGGGCCATATCTAGTTTAACTCTGCTTAGGAAACTGACAAGAACAGTAGCTCCTCTTCAGTCAGATACACTGTACTTGCTGGGAACAGATGCGAGTGCTCTTTGCACTGTGTTGTGCAATGAGAGCACAATAGTGACTTTCCTTACCAGAAAACAACTCTTGCTCGTAGGACTACAAACTGCATGTGATTCAACTCCATTTATGACTGGGAAACAAATGCTAGCTCGCCTTACAAGTAACACCCTCTGCTTTAGAGAAAAGAGCACTCTTCTACTCTACTGTGTTTCCTATGGGGTCCGAAAAGTGAGCTTGCTCAGAACAAAGAACTGTGCTTCCTACACACATGGACCATATCTAGTTCAACTCTGCTTAGGAAACTGACACGAACAGTAGCTCCTATTCAGTCCAATACACTGTACTTGCTGGGAACAGAGGCGAGTGCTATTTGCACTGTGAATGGCAAAGGGAGCGCAATAGTGACTTTCCTTACCAGAAAACAACTCTTGCTCGTAGGACCACAAACTGCATGTGATTCAACGCCATTTAGGACTGGGAAACAAATGCTAGCTCGCCTTACATGAAACACACTCTGCTTTTGAGAAAAGAGCACTCTTCTACTCTACTGTGTTTTTTATGGGGTCCGAACAGTGAGCTTGCTCAGAACAAAAGAACTGTGCTTCCTACACACATGGCCATATCTAGTTCAATTCTGCTTAGGAACCTGACAAGAACAGTAGATCCTCTTCAGTCCAATACACTGTACTTGCTGCGAACAGACGTGAGTGCTCTTTGCACTGTGTATGGCAATCGGAGCGCAATGTGACTTTCATTACCAGAAAAAAACTCTTGCTTGTAGGACAAAAAACTGCATGTGATTCAACTCCATTTAGGACTAGGAAACAAACGCTAGCTCGCCTTACAAGAAACACACTGTGCTTTAGAGAAAAGAGCACTCATTTACTCTACTGTGTTTCCTATAGGGCCAGAACAGTGAGCTTGCTCAGAACATAAGAACTGTGCTTCCTAAACAAACGGGCAATATCTAGTTCAACTCTGCTTAGGAAACTGACAAGAACAGTAGCTCCTCTTCAGTCCGATACACTGTACTTGCTGGGAACAGACGTGAGTGCTATTTGCACTATGTATGGCAATGGGAGCGCAATAGTGACTTTCCTTACCAGAAAACAACTCTTGCTCGTAGGACCAGAAACTGCATGTGATTCAACTCCTTTTAGGACTGGGAAACAAACGATAGCTCGCCTTACAAGAAACACACTCTGCTTTTGAGCAAAGAGCACTCTTCTACTCTACTGTGTTTCCTATGGGGTCCAAACAGTGAGCTTGCTCAGAACAAAAGAACTGTGCTTCCTACACACACGGACCATATGTAGTTCAACTCTGCTTAGGAAACTGACAAGAACAGTAGCACCTATTCAGTCCAATACACTGTACTTGTTGGGAACAGACGCGAGTGCTATTTGCCCTGTGTATGGCAATGGGAGCGCAATAGTGACTTTCCTTACCAGAAAACAACTCTTGTTCGTAGGACCAGAAACTGCATGTGATTCAACGCCATTTAGGACTAGGAAAGAAATGCTAGCTCGCCTTACAAGAAACACACTCTGCTTTTGAGAAAAGAGCACTCTACTACTCTACTGTGTTTCCTATATGGCCAGAACAGTGAGCTTGCTCAGAACATAAGAACTGTGTTTCCTACACACACGGCCCATTTCTAGTTCAACTCTGCTTAGGAAACTGACAAGAACAGTAGCTCCTCTTCCTTCCGATACACTGTACTTGCTGGGAACAGACGCGAGTGCTATTTGCACTGTGTATGGCAACGGGAGTGCAATAGTGACTTTCCTTACCAGAAAACAACTCTTGCTCGTAGGACCAGACTGCATTTGATTCAACTCCATTTAGGACTGGGAAACAAACGCTAGCTCGCTTTACAAGAAACACACTCTGCATTTGAGAAAAGAGCACTCTTCTACTCTATTGTGTTTCCTATAGGGCCAGAACAGTGAGCTTGCTCAGAACAAATGTACTGTGCTTCCTAGACACACGGGCCATATCTAGTTCAACTCTGCTTAGGAAACTGAGAAGAACAGTAGCTCCTCTTCAGTCCAATACACTGTACTTGCTGGGAACAGACGGGAGTGCTATTTGCACTGTGTATGGCAATAGGAGTGCAATAGTGACTTTCCTTACCAGAAAACAACTCTTGCTCGTAGGACCACAAACTGCATGTTATTCAACGCCATTTAGGACTGGGAAACAAATGCTAGCTCGCCTTAAAAGAAACACACTCTGCTTTTAAGAAAAGAGCACTCTTCTATTCTACAGTGTTTCCTATGGGGTCCAAACAGTGAGCTTGCAAAGAACAAAAGAACTGTGCTTCCTACACACATGGACCATATCTAGTTAAACTCTGCTTAGGAAACTGACAAGAACAGTAGCTTCTATTCAGTCCAATACACTGTACTTGCTGGGAACAGACGCGAGTGATATTTGCACTGTGTATGGCATTTGGAGCACAATAGTGACTCTTCTTACCAGAAAACATCTCTTGCTCATAGGACCAAAAACTGCATGTGACTCAACTCCATTTAGGACTGGGAAATAAACGTGAGCTCGCCTTATAAGAAACACACTCTGCTTTAGAGAAAAGAACACTCTTCTACTGTACTGTGTTTCCTATAGGGCCAGAACAGTGAGCTTGCTCAGAACATAATAACTGTGCTTCCTAAACAGACAGGCAATATCTAGTTCAACTCTGCTTAGGACACTGACAAGAACAGTAGCTCCTCTTCAGTGCGATACACTGTACTTGCTGGGAAAAGACGCGAGTGCTATTTGCACTGTGTATGGCAAAGGGAGCACAATAGTGACTTTCCTTACCAGAAAACAACTCTTGCTCGTAGGACCAGAAACTGCATGTGATTCAACTCCATTTAGGACTGGGAAACAAACGCTAGCTTGCCTTACAAAAAACACACTCTGCTTTTCAGAAAAGAGCACTCTTCTACTCTACTGTGTTTCCTATGGTGTCCGAACAGTGAGCTTGCTCAGAACAAAAGAACTGTGCTTCTTACACACACGGCCATATCTAGTTCAATTGTGCTTAGGAACCTAACAAGAACAGTAGATCCTCTTCAGTCCAATACACTGTGCTTGGTGGGAACAGACGCCAGTGCTATTTGTCCTGTGTATGGCAATGGCAGTGCAATAGTGACTCTTCTTACCATAAAACAACTCTTGCTCGTAGGACCAGAAACTGCCTGTGATTCAACTCCATTTAAGACTGGGAAACAAACGCTAGCTTGCTTTGCAAGAAACACACTCTGCTTTAGAGAAAAGAGCACTCTTCTATGCTACTGTGTTTCCTATAGGGCCAGAACAGTGAGCTTGCTCAGAACAAAAGAACCGTGCTTCCTACACACGGGCCATATCTAGTTCAACTCTGCTTAGGACACTGACAAGAACAGTAGCTCCTATTCAGTTTAATACACTGTGCTTGCTGGGAACAGACGCGAGTGCTATTTGCACTGTGTATGGCATTTGGAGCGCAGTATTGACTCTTCTTACCAGAAAACAACTCTTGCTCGTAGGACGAAAAACTGCCTGTGACTCAACTCCATTTAGGACTGGGAAACAAACGCGAGCTCGCCTTAGAAGAAACACACTCTGCTTTAGAGAAAAGAGCACTCTTCTACTCTACTGTGTTTCCTATAGGACCAGAACAGTGAGCTTGCTCAGAACAAAAGAACTGTGCTTCCTACACACACGGATCATTTCTAGTTCAACTCTGCTTAGGAAACTGACAAGAACAGTAGCACCTATTCAGTCCAATACACTGTACTTGCTGGGAACAGACGCCAGTGCTATTTGTCCTTTGTATGGCAATGAGAGCGCAATAGCGAATATTCTTACCATAAAACAACTCTTCCTCGTAGGACCACAAACTGCATGTGATTCAACTCCATTTAGGACTGGGAAACAAATGCTCGCCTTACAAGAAACACACTCTGCTTTTGAGAAAAGAGCACTCTTCTACTCTACAGTGTTTCCTATGGGGTCCGAACAGTGAGCTTGCTCAGAACAAAAGAACTGTGCTTCCTAAACACACGGGCCATATCTAGTTCAACTCTGTTTAGGAAACTGACAAGAACAGTAGCTCCTCTTCAGTCCGATACACTGTACTTGCTGGGAAAAGACGCGAGTGCTATTTGCACTGTGTATGGCAAAGGGAGCACAATAGTGACTTTCCTTACCAGAAATCAACTCTTGCTCGTAGGACCAGAAACTGCATGTGATTCAACTCCATTTAGGACTGGGAAACAAACGCTATCTGGCCTTACAAAAAACACACTCTGCTTTTGTGAAAAGAGCACTCTTCTACTCTACTGTGTTTCATATAGGGCCAGAACCGTGAGCTTGCTCAGAACATAAGAACTGTGCTTCCTACACACACGGGTCGTATCTAGTTCAACTCTGCATAGGAAACTGACAAGAACAGTAGCTCCTTTTCTGTCCGATACACTGTACTTGCTGGGAACAGAGGCATGGGCTATTTGCACTGTGTATGGCAATGGGAGCGCAAAAGTGACTTTCCTTACCAGAAAACAACTCTTGCTCTTAGTACCAGAAACTGCATGTGATTCAACTCCATTTAGGACTGGGAAACAAACGCTAGCTCGCCTTACAAGAAACACACTCTGCTTTAGAGAAAAGAGCATTCTTCTACTCTACTGTGTTTCCTATGGTGTCCGAACAGTGAGCTTGCTCAGAACAAAAAAAACTGTTCTTCCTACACACACGGCCATATCTATTTCAAGTCTGCTTAAGAACCTGACAAGAACAGTAGCTCCTATTCAGTCCAATACACTGTACTTGCTGCACACAGACGCCAGTGCTATTTGTCCTGTGTATGGCAATGGCAGCGCAATAGTGACTCTTCTTACCAGAAAACAACTCTTGCTCGTAGTACCAGAAACTGTATGGGATTCAACTCCACTTAGGACTGGGAAACAAATGCTAGTTCTTCTTACAAGAAACACACTCTGCTTTTGAAAAAAGAGCACCCTTCTACTCCACTGTGTTTCCTATGGGGTACAAACAGTGATCTTGCTAAGAACAAAAGAACTGTGCTTCCTACACACATGGACCATATCTAGTTCAACTCTGCTTAGGAAACTGACAAGAACAGTAGCTCCTATTCAGTCCAATACACTGTACTTGCTGGGAACAGACGGGAGTGCTATTTGCACTGTATAAGGCATTTGAAGCGCAATAGTGACTCTTCTTACCAGAAAACAACTCTTGCTCGTAGGACCAAAAAATGCATGTGACTCAACTCCATTTAGGACTGGGAAACAAATGCGAACTCACCTTACAAGAAACACACTCTGCTTTAGAGAAAAGAGCACTCTTCTACTCTACTGTGTTTCCTATAGGGCCAGAACAGTGAGCTTGCTCAGAACATAAGAACTGTGCCTCCTACACACAGGGCCCAAATGTAGTTCAACTCTGCTTAGGAAACTGACAAAAACAGTAGCTCCTCTTCAGTCCGATACACTGTACGTGCTGGGAACAGACGCATGGGCTATTTGCACTGTGTATGGCAATGGGAGCACAAAAGTGACTTTCCTTGGAGAAAACAACTCTTGCTCGTAGGACCAGAAACTGCATGTGATTCCACACCATTTAGGACTGGGAAACAAATGCTAGCTCGCCTTACAAGAAACACACTCTGCTTTTGAGAAAAGAGCAC
>NW_026738546.1:0-11000 GCF_949786415.1 Peromyscus eremicus
TTTTTGTTCCTACGAGGAAGAGGTGTTTTCTGATAAGAAGAGTCACTATTGCGCTCCTATTTCTATACACAGTACAAATAGGACTCGCGTCTGTTCCCAGCTAGTACAGTGTATTGGACTGAAGAGGAGCTACCGTTCTTGTCAGTTTCCTAAGCAGAGTTGAACTAGATATGGCCCGTGTGTGTAGGAAGCACAGTTCTTTTGTTCTGAGCAAGCTCACTGTTCTGGCCCTACAGGAAACACAGTAGAGCAGAAGAGTGCACTTTTCTCAAAAGCAGAGTGTGTTTCTTGTAAGGCAAGCTAGCGTTTGTTTCCCAGTACTAAATGGAGTTGAATCACATCCTGTTTTTGGTCCTACGAGCTAGAGTTGTTTTCTGGTAAGGAAAGTCACTATTGGGCTCCCATTGTCAGACACAGGGCAAATAGCACTGGCGTCTGTTCCCAGCATGTACAGTGTATTGGACTGAAGAGGATCTACTGTTCTTGTCAGTTTTCTAGCAGAATTGAACTAGATATAGCCGTATTGGTAGGAAGCACTGTTCTTTTGTTCTGAGCAAACTCACTCTTCTGGCCCTATAGGAAACACAGTAGAGTAGAAGAGTGCTCTTTTCTCAAAAGCAGAGTGTGTTTCTTGTAAGGCGAGCTAGCGTTTGTTTTCCAGTCCTAAATGGAGTTGAATCCCAAGCAGTTTCTTGTCCCACAAGCAAGAGTTGTTTTCTGGTAAGGAAAGTCACTATTGCGCTCCCATTTCCATACACAGTGCAAATAGCACTCGCATCTGTTCCCAGCAAGTACAGTGTATTGGACTGAAGCGGAGCTACTGTTCTTGTCAGTTTCCTAAGCAGAGTTGAACTAGATATGGCCCATGTGTGTAGGAAGCACAGTTCTTTTGTTCTCAGCAAGCTCACTCTTCGGACACCATATGAACCACAGTGAAATAGAAGACTGCTCTTTTCTCAAAAGCAGAGTGTGTTTCTTGTAAGGCGAGCTAGCGTTTGTTTCCCAGTCCTAAATGGAGTTGAATCTCATGCAGTTTTTGGTCCTACGAGCAAGAGTTTTTTACTCGTAAGCAAAGTCACTATTGCGATCCCATTGCCATACACAGTGCAAATAGCACTCGCGTCTGTTCCCAGCAAGTACAGTGTATTGGACTGAAGAGGAGCTACTGTTCTTGTCAGTTTCCTAAGCAGAGTTGAACTAGATATGTCCCGTGTGTGTAGGAAGCACAGTTCTTTTGTTCTGAGTAAGCTCAATGTTCGGACCCCATATGAACCACAGTAGAATAGAAGACTGCTCCTTTTTCTCAAAAGCAGAGTGTGTTACTTGTAAGGTTAGCTAGAGTTTGTTTCCCAGTCCTAAATGGAGTTGAATCACATGCAGTTTTTGGTCCTACGAGCAAGAGTTGTTTTCTCGTAATCAAAGTCACTATTGCGCTCCCATTGCCATACACAGTGCAAATAGCACTCGCGTCTGTTCCCAGCAAGTACAGTGTATTGGACTGAAGAGGAGCTACTGTTCTTGTCTTTTTCCTAAGCAGAGTTGAACTAGATATGGCCCATGTGTGTAGGAAGCCCAGTTCTTTTGTTCTGAGCAAGCTCAATGTTCGGACCCCATATGAACCACAGTAGAATAGAAGACTGCTCTTTTCTCAAAAGCAGAGTGTGTTTCTGGTAAGGCGAGCTAGTGTTTGTTTCCCAGTCCTAAATGGAGTTGAATCAAATGCAGTTTTTGGTCCTACGAGCAAGAGTTGTTTTCTGGTAAGGAAAGTCACTATTGCGCTCCCTTTGCCATACACAGTGCAAATAGCACACGCTTCTGTTCCCAGCAAGTACAGTGTATTGGACTGAAGAGGAGCTACTGTTCTTGTCAGTTTCCTAAGCAGAGTTGAACTAGATATGGCCCATGTGTGTAGGAAGCACAGTTCTTTTGTTCTGAGCAAGCTCACTGTTCGGACCCCATAGGAAACACTGTAGAGTAGAAGAGTGCTCTTTTCTCAAAAGCAGAGTGTGTTTCTTGTAAGGCGAGCTAGCGTTTGTTTCCCAATCCTAAATGGAGTTGAATCTCATGCAGTTTCTTGTCCTACGAGCAAGAGTTGTTTTCTGGTAAAAAGAGTCACTGTTGCGCTCCCATTGTCATACACAGGGGAAATAGCACTGGCGTCTGTTCCCAGCATGTACAGTGTATTGGACTCAAGAGGATCTACTGTTCTTGTCAGTTTTCTAAGCAGAATTGAACTAGATATGGCCGTATTTGTAGGAAGCACAGTAATTTTGTTCTGAGCAAACTCACTGTTCTGGCCCTATAGGAAACACAGTAGAGTAGAAGAGAGCTCTTTTCTCAAAAGCAGAGTGTGTTTCTTGTAAGGAGAGCTAGCGTTTGTTTCCCAGTCCTAAATGGAGTTGAATCACATGCAGTTTTTGGTACTACGAGCAAGATTTGTTTTCTGGTAAGGAAAGTCACTATTGCGCTCCCATTTCCATACACAGTGCAAATAGCACTCGCATCTGTTCTCAGGAAGTACAGTGTATTGGACTGAAGTGGAGCTACTGTTCTTGTCAGTTTGCTAAGCAGAGTTGAACTAGATATGGCCCGTGTGTGTAGGAAGCACAGTTCTTTTGTTCTGAGCAAGCTCACTCTTCGGACCACATAGGAAATACAGTAGAGCAGAAGAGTGCTCTTTTCTCAAAAGCAGAGTGTTTTTCTTGTAAGGCAAGCTAGCATTTGTTTCCCAATACTAAATGGAGTTGAATCACATCCTGTTGTTGGTCCTACGAGCAAGAGTTGTTTTCTGGTAAGGAAAGTCACTATTGTGCTCCCATTGTCAGACCCAGGGCAAATAGCACTGGCGTCTGTTCCCAGCATGTACAGTGTATTGGACTGAAGAGGATCTACTGTTCTTGTCAGTTTCCTAAGCAGAATTGAACTAGATATGGCCCCTGTGTGTAGGAAGCACAATTCTTTTGTTCTGAGCAAGCTCACTGTTCTGGCCCTATAGGAAACACAGTAGAGTAGAAGAGTGCTCTTTTCTCAAAAGCAGAGTGTGTTTCTTGTAAGGCGAGCTAGCATTTGTTTTCCAGTCCTAAATGGAGTTGAATCACATGCAGTTTTTGGTCCTACGAGCAAGAGTTATTTTCTCGTAAGCAAAGTCACTATTGCGCTCCCATTGCCATATACAGTGCAAATAGCACTCGCGTCTGTTCCCAGCAAGTACAGTGTATTGAACTGAAGAGGAGCTACTGTTCTTGTCAGTTTCCAAAGCAGAGTTGAACTAGATATGGCCCCTGTGTGTAGGAAGCACAGTTCTATTGTTCTGAACAAGCTCACTGTTCGGACCCCATAGGAAACACAGTAGAGTAGAAGAGTGCTCTTTGCTCAAAAGCAGAGAGTGTTTCTAGTAAGGCAAGCTAGCGTTTATTTCCCAGTCCTAAATGGAGTTGAATCACATCCTGTTTTTGGTCCTACGAGCAAGAGTTGTTTTCTGGTAAGTAGAGTCACTATTGCACTCCCATTTTCATACACAGGACAAATAGCACTGGCGTCTGTTCCCAGCATGTACAGTGTATTGGACTGAAGAGGATCTACTGTTCTTGTCAGTTTCCTAAGCAGAATTGAACTAGATATGGCCTTATTTGTAGGAAGCACAGTTCTTATGTTCTGAGCAAACTCACTGTTCTGGCCCTATAGGAAACACAGTAGAGTTGAAGAGTGCTCTTTTCTGAAAAGCAGAGTGTGTTTCTTGTAAGGAGAACTAGCGTTTGTTTCCCAGTCCTAAATGGAGTTGAATCACATGCATTTTTTGGTCCTACGAGCAAGAGTTGTTTTCTGGTAAGAAAAGTCACTATTGCGCTCCCATTGCCATACACAGTGCAAAGAGCACTCGTGTCTGTTCCCAGCAAGTACAGTGTATTGGACTGAAGCGGAGCTACTGTTCTTGTCAGATTCCTAAACAGAGTTGAACTAGATATGGCCCGTGTGTGTAGGAAGCACAGTTCTTTTGTTCTGAGCAAGCTCACTGTTCGGACCCCATAGGAAACACAGTAGAGTAGAAGAGTGCTCTTTTCTCAAAATCAGAGTGTCTTTATTTTATGGCAACCTAGCGTTTGTTTCCCAGTCCTAAATGGAGTTGAATCACATGCAGTTTTTGGTCCTATGAGCAAGAGTTGTTTTCTGGTAAAAAAGAAAAGTCACTATTGGGCTCCCATTTCCATACACAATGCAAATAGCACTCGCGTCTGTTCCCAGCAAGTACAGTGTATTGGACTGAAGAGGAGCTACTGTTCTTGTCAGTTTCCTAAGCAGAGTTGAGCTAGATATGGCCCGTTTGTGTAGGAAGCACAGTTCTTTTGTTCTGAGCAAGCTCAATGTTCAGACACCCTAGGAAACACAGTAGAGTAGAAGACTGCTCTTTTCTCAAAAGCAGAGTGTGTTTCTTGTAAGGCGAGCTAGTGTTTGTTTCCCAGTCCTAAATGGAGTTGAATCACATGCAGTACTTGGTCCTACGAGCAAGAGTTGTTTTCTGGTAATAAAGTCACTGTTGCGCTCCCATTGCCATATACAGTGTAAATAGCATTCGCATCTGTTCCCAGCAAGTACAGTGTATTGGACTGAAGCGGAGCTACTGTTCTTGTTCAGTTTCCGAAGCGGAGTTGAACTAGATATGGCCCCTGTGTGTAGGAAGCACAGTTCTTTTGTTCTGAGCAAGCTCACTATTCGGACCCCATAGGAAACACAGTAGAATAGAAGAGTGCTCTTTTCTCAAAAGCAGAGTGTGTTTCTTGTAAGGCGAGCTAGTGTTTGTTTCCCAGTCCTAAATGGAGTTGAATCCCATGCAGTTTCTTGTCCTATGATTAAGAGTTGTTTTCTCATAAGAAGAGTCACTATTGTGCTCCTATTGCCATACACAGGGCAAATAGCACTCGTGTCTGTTCCCAGCTAGTACAGTGTATTGGACTGAACAGGAGCTACTGTTCTTGTCAGTTTCCTAAGCAGAATTGAACTAGATATGGCAGTATTTGTATGAAGCACAGTTCTTTTGTTCTGAGCAAGCTCACTGTTCTGGCCCTATAGGAAACACCGTAGAGTAGAAGAGTGCTCTTTTCTCAAAAGCAGAGTGTGTTTCTTGTAAGGCGAGCTAGTGTTTGTTTACCAGTCACAGATGGAGTTGAATCCCATGCTTTCTGGTCCTACGAGCAAGAGTTGTTTTCTGGTAAGGAAAGTCACTATTGCACTCCCATTTACATACACAGTGCAAAGAGCACTCGCGTCTGTTCCCAGCAAGTACAGTGTATTGGACTGAAGCGGAGCTACTGTTCTTGTCAGTTTCCTAAGCAGAGTTGAACTACATATGGTCCGTGTGTGTAGGAAGCACAGTTCTTTTGTTCTGAGCCAGCTCACTGTTCGGACACCAAAGGAAACACAGTAGAGTAGAAGAGTGCTCTTTTCTCAAAAGCAGAGCGTGTTTCTTGTAAGGCGAGCTAGCGTTTGCTTCCCAGTCCTAAATGGAGTTGAATCACATGCAGTTTTTGGTCCTACGAGCAAGAGTTGTTTTCTGGTAAGAAGAGTCACTGTTGCGCTCCCATTGCCATAAACAGTGTAAATAGCACTCGCATCTGTTCCCAGCAAGTACAGTGTATTGGACTGAAGCGAAAACTGTTCTTGTCCGTTTCTGAAGCAGAGTTGAACTAGATATGGCCCCTGTGTGTAGGAAGCACAGTTCTTTTGTTCTGTGCAAGCTCACTGTTCGGACCCCAAAGGAAACACAGTAGAGTAGAAGAGTTCTATTTTCTCAAAAGCAGAGTGTGTTTCTTGTAAGGCGAGCTAGCATTTGTTTCCCAGTCCTAAATGGAGCTGAATCACATGCAGTTTCTGGTCCTATGAGCAAGAGTTGTATTCTGGTAAGGAAAGTGACTATTGCACTCCCATTGCCATACACAGTGCCAATAGCACTCAAGTCTGTTCCAAGCAAGTACAGTGTATTGGACTGAAGAGGAGCTACTGTTCTTGTCAGTTTCCTAAGCAGAGTTGAACTAGATATGGCCCGTGTGTGTAGGAAGCACAGTTCTTTTGTTCTGAGCAAGCTCACTGTTCGGACCCCATAGGATACACAGTAGAGTAGAAGAGTGCTCTTTTCTCAAAAGCAGAGTGTGTTTCTTGTTACGTGAGCTAGAGTTTGTTTCCCAGTCGTAAATGGAGTTGAATCACATGCAGTTTCTTGTCCTACGAGCAAGAGTTGTTTTCTGGTAATAAGAGTCAATATTGCACTCCCATTGTCAACAACAGGGCAAATAGCACTGGCGTCTGTTCCCAGAATGTACAGTGTATTGCACTGAACAGGAGCTACTGTTCTTTTCAGTTTCCTAAGCAGAATTGAGCTAGATATGGCAGTATTTGTATGAAGCACAGTTCTTTTGTTCTGAGCAATCTCACTGTTCTGGCCCTATAGGAAACACAGTAGAGTAGAAGAGTGCTCTTTTCTCAAAAGCAGAGTGTGTTTCTTTTAAGGCGAGCTAGCATTTGTTTCCCAGTCCTAAACGGAGTTGAATCACATGCAGTTTTTGGTCCTACGAGCAAGAGTTGTTTTCTGGTAAGGAAAGTCACTATTGCGCTCCCATTTCCATACTCAGTGCAAATAGCACTCGCGTCTGTTCCCAGCAAGTACAGTGTATTGGACTGAAGCAGAGCTACTGTTCTTGTCAGTTTCCTAAGCAGAGTTGTACTAGATATGGCCCATGTGTGTAGGAAGCACAGTTCTTTTGTTCTGAGCAAGCTCACTATTCGGACCCCATAGGAAACACATTAGAGTAGAAGAGTGCTCTTTTCTCAAAAGGAGAGTGTGTTTCTTGTAACGCGAGCTAGTGTTTGTTTTCCAGTCAGAAATGGAGTTGAAACCCATGCAGTTTCTGGTCCTATGAGCAAGAGTTGTTTTCTGGTAAGAAGAGTCACTATTGCGTTCCCATTGTCATACACAGGGCAAATAGCACTGGCGTCTGTTCCCAGCAAGTACAGTGTATTGGACTGAAATGGAGCTACTGTTCTTGTCAGTTTCCTAAGCAGAGTTGAACTAGATATGGCCCCTGTGTGTAGGAAGCACAGTTCTTTTGTTCTGAGCAAGCTCACTGTACGGACACCATAGAAAAGACATTAGAGTAGAAGAGTGCTCTTTTCTCAAAAGCAGAGTATGTTTCTTATAAGGCGAGCTAGTGTTTGTTTCGCAGTCAGAAATGGATTTGAATTCCATGCAGTTTCTCGTCCTATGAGCAAGAGGTGTTTTCTGATAAGAAGAGTCACTATTGCGCTCCTATTGCCATACACAGTGCAAATAGCACTCGCGTCTGTTCCCAGCTAGTACAGTGTATTGGACTGAAGAGGATCTACCGTTCTTGTCAGTTTCCTAAGCAGAGTTGAACTAGATATGGCCCGTGTCTGTACGAAGCACAGTTCTTTTGTTCTGAGCAAGCTCACTCTTCGGACCCCATAAGAAACACAGTAGAGTAGAAGAGTGCTCTTTTCTCAAAAGCAGAGTGTGTTTCTTGTAAGGCAAGCTAGCATTTGTTTCCCAGTCCTAAATGGAGTTGAATCACATCCTGTTTTTGGTACTACGAGCAAGAGTTGTTTTCTGGTAAGGAAAGTCACTATTGCACTTCCATTGCCATACATAGTGCAAATAGCACTCACGTCTGTTCCCAGCAAGTACAGTGTATTGGACTGAAGAGGAGCTACTGTTCTTGTCAATTTCCTAAGCAGAGTTGAACTAGATATGGCCCCTGTGTGTAGGAAGCACAGTTCTTTTGTTCTGAGCAAGCTCACTGTTCGGACCCCATAGGATACACAGTAGAGTAGAAGAGTGCTCTTTTCTCAAAAGCAGAGTGTGTTTCTTGTAAGGAGAGCTAGCGTTTGTTTCCCAGTCCTAAATGGAGTTGAATCACATACAGTTTCTGGTCCTACGAGCAAGAGTTGTTTTCTGGTAAGAAGAGTCACTATTGTGCTCCCATTGTCATACAGAGGGCAAATAGCCCTGGCGTCTGTTCCCAGCATGTACAGTGTATTGGACTGAAGAGAATCTACTGTTCTTTTCAGTTTCCTAAGCAGAATTGAACTAAATATGGCCATATTTGTAGGAAGCACAGTTCTTTTGTTCTGAGAAAGCTCACTGTTCGGACCCCATAGGAAACACAGTAGAGTAGAAGAGTGCTCTTTTCTCAAAAGCAGAGTGTGTTTCTTTTAAGGCGAGCTAGTGTTTGTTACCCAGTCAGAAATGGAGTTGAATCCCATGCTGTTTCTTGTCCTATGAGTAAGAGTTGTTTTCTGATAAGAAGAGTGACTATTGTGCTCCTATTGCCATACACAGGGCAAATAGCACTCGATTCTGTTCCCAGCTAGTACAGTGTATTCGACTAAAGAGGAGCTACCGTTCTTGTCAGTTTCCTAAGCAGAGTTGAACTAGGTATGGCCCGTGTGTGTAGGAAGCACAGTTCTTTTGTTCTGAGCAAGCTCACTGTTCGGACCCCATAGGAAACACAGTAGAGTAGAAGAGTGCTCTTTTCTCAAAAGCAGAGTGTGTTTCTTGTAAGGCAAGCTAGCATTTGTTTCCCAGTCCTAAATGGAGTTGAATCACATCCTGTTTTTGTACTACGAGCAAGAGTTGTTTTCTGGTAAGGAAAGTCACTATTGCACTCCCATTGCCATACACAGTGCAAATAGCAGTCACGTCTTTTCCAGCAAGTACAGTGTATTGGACTGAAGAGGAGCTACTGTTCTTCTCAATTTCCTAAGCAGAGTTGAACTAGATATGGCCCCTGTGTGTAGGAAGCACAGTTCTTTTGTTCTGAGCAAGCTCACTGTTCGGACCCCATAGGATACACAGTAGAGTAAAAGAGTGCTCTTTTCTCAAAAGCAGAGTGTGTTTCTTGTAAGGAGAGCTAGCGTTTGTTTCCCAGTCCTAAATGGAGTTGAATCACATACAGTTTCTGGTCCTACGAGCAAGAGTTGTTTTCTGGTAAGAAGAGTCACTATTGTGCTCCCATTGTCATACAGAGGGCAAATAGCCCTGGCGTCTGTTCCCAGCATGTACAGTGTATTGGACTGAAGAGAATCTACTGTTCTTTTCAGTTTCCTAAGCAGAATTGAACTAAATATGGCCATATTTGTAGGAAGCACAGTTCTTTTGTTCTGAGAAAGCTCACTGTTCGGACCCCATAGGAAACACAGTAGAGTAGAAGAGTGCTCTTTTCTCAAAAGCAGAGTGTGTTTCTTTTAAGGCGAGCTAGTGTTTGTTTCCCAGTCAGAAATGGAGTTGAATCCCATGCTGTTTCTTGTCCTATGAGTAAGAGTTGTTTTCTGATAAGAAGAGTGACTATTGTGCTCCTATTGCCATACACAGGGCAAATAGCACTCGATTCTGTTCCCAGCTAGTACAGTGTATTCGACTAAAGAGGAGCTACCGTTCTTGTCAGTTTCCTAAGCAGAGTTGAACTAGGTATGGCCCGTGTGTGTAGGAAGCACAGTTCTTTTGTTCTGAGCAAGCTCACTGTTCGGACCCCATAGGAAACACAGTAGAGTAGAAGAGTGCTCTTTTCTCAAAAGCAGAGTGTGTTTCTTGTAAGGCAAGCTAGCATTTGTTTCCCAGTCCTAAATGGAGTTGAATCACATCCTGTTTTTGTACTACGAGCAAGAGTTGTTTTCTGGTAAGGAAAGTCACTATTGCACTCCCATTGCCATACACAGTGCAAATAGCACTCACGTCTTTTCCAGCAAGTACAGTGTATTGGACTGAAGAGGAGCTACTGTTCTTGTCAATTTCCTAAGCAGAGTTGAACTAGATATGGCCCCTGTGTGTAGGAAGCACAGTTCTTTTGTTCTGAGCAAGCTCACTGTTCGGACCCCATAGGATACACAGTAGAGTAGAAGAGTGCTCTTTTCTCAAAAGCAGAGTGTGTTTCTTGTAAGGAGAGCTAGCGTTTATTTCCCAGTCCTAAATGGAGTTGAATCACATACAGTTTCTGGTGCTACGAGCAAGAGTTGTTTTCTGGTAAGAAGAGTCACTATTGTGCTCCCATTGTCATACAGAGGGCAAATAGCCCTGGCGTCTGTTCCCAGCATGTACAGTGTATTGGACTGAAGAGAATCTACTGTTCTTTTCCGTTTCCTAAGCAGAGTTGAACTAGATATGGCCCCTGTGTGTAGGAAGCACAGTTCTTTTGTTCTGAGCAAGCTCACTGTACGGACACCATAGAAAAGACATTAGAGTAGAAGAGTGCTCTTTTCTCAAAAGCAGAGTGTGTTTCTTATAAGGCGAGCTAGTGTTTGTTTCGCAGTCAGAAATGGATTTGAATTCCATGCAGTTTCTCGTCCTATGAGCAAGAGGTGTTTTCTGATAAGAAGAGTCACTATTGCGCTCCTATTGCCATACACAGTGCAAATAGCACTCGCGTCTGTTCCCAGCTAGTACAGTGTATTGGACTGAAGAGGATCTACCGTTCTTGTCAGTTTCCTAAGCAGAGTTGAACTAGATATGGCCCGTGTCTGTACGAAGCACAGTTCTTTTGTTCTGAGCAAGCTCACTCTTCGGACCCCATAACAAACACAGTAGAGTAGAAGAGTGCTCTTTTCATAAAAGCAGAGTGTGTTTCTTGTAAGGCAAGCTAGCATTTGTTTCCCAGTCCTAAATGGAGTTGAATCACATCCTGTTTTTGGTACTACGAGCAAGAGTTGTTTTCTGGTAAGGAAAGTCACTATTGCACTCCCATTGCCATACACAGTGCAAATAGCACTCACGTCTGTTCCCAGCAAGTACAGTGTATTGGACTGAAGAGGAGCTACTGTTCTTGTCAATTTCCTAAGCAGAGTTGAACTAGATATGGCCCCTGTGTGTAGGAAGCACAGTTCTTTTGTTCTGAGCAAGCTCACTATTCGGACCCCATAGGAAACACAGTAGAGTAGAAGAGTACTCTTTTCTCAAAATCAGAGTGTCTTTCTTGTAAGGCGAGCTAGTGTTTGTTTCC
>NW_026738547.1:0-11000 GCF_949786415.1 Peromyscus eremicus
CCTATGGTGTCCGAACAGTGAGCTTGCTCAGAACAAAAGAACTGTGCTTCCTACACACACGGCCATATCTAGTTCAACTCTGCTTAGGAAACTGAGAAGAACAGTAGCTCCTCTTCAGTCCAATACACTGTACTTTTGGGGAACAGACGCGAGTGCTATTTGCAATGTGTATGGCAATTGGAGCACAATAGTGACTCGTATTACCAGAAAACAACTCTTGCTCGTAGGACAAAAAACTGCATGTGACTCAACTCCATTTAGGACTGGGAAACAAACGCTAGCTCGCCTTACAAGAAACACACTCTGCTTTTGAGAAAAGAGCACTCTTCTACTCTACTGTGTTTCCTATTGGGTCTGAACAGTGAGCTTTCTCAGAACAAAAGAACTGTGCTTCCTACACACACGGCCATAACTAGATCAATTCTGCTTAGGAACCTGACAAGAACAGTAGATCCTCTTCAGTCCAATACACTGTACTTCCTGGGAACAGACGCCAGTGCTATTTGTCCTGTGTATGGCAATGGCAGCGCAATAGTGACTCTTCTTACCATAAAACAACTCTTGCTCGTAGGACCAGAAACTGCATGTGATTCAACTCCATTTAGGACTGGGAAACAAACGCTAGCTCACCTTACAAGAAACACACTCTGCTTTAGAGAAAAGAGCACTCTTCTACTCTACTGTGTTTCCTAAAGGGCCAGAACAGTGAGCTTGCTCAGAACAAAAAACTGTGCTTCCTACACACGGGCCATATCTAGTTCAACTCTGCTTAGAAAACTGACAAGTTCAGTAGCTCCTCTTCAGTCCGATACACTGTACTTGCTGGGAACAGACGCGAGTGCTATTTGCACTGTGTATGGCAATGGGAGCGCAATAGTGACTTTCTTTACCAGAAAAAAAATCTTCTTGAAAGGACCAGAAACTGCATGTGATTCAACTCCATTTAACTAGGAAACAAATGCTAGCTCGCCTTACAAAAACACACTCTGCTTTTGAGAAAAGAGCCCGCTTCTACTCTACTGTGTTTCCTATAGGGCCAGAAGAGTGAGCTTGCTCAGAACATAAGAACTGTGCTTCCTACACACAAGGGCCATATCATGTTCAACTCTGCTTAGGAAACTGACAAGAACAGTAGCTCCTCTTCAGTCTGATACACTGTACTTGCTGGGAACAGACGCGAGAGCTATTTGCACTGTGTATGGCAAGGGGAGCGCAATAGTGACTTTCCTTACCAGAAAACAACTCATGCCCTTAGGACCAGAAACTGCATGTGATTCAACTCCATTTAGGACTGGGAAACAAACGCTAGCTCGCCTTAGAAGAAACACACTCTGCTTTTGAGAAAAGAGCACTCTTCTACTCTACTGTGTTTCCTATGGTGTCCGAATAGTGAGCTTGCTCAGAACAAAAGAACTGTGCTTAATACACACACGGCCATATCTAGTTCAATTCTGCTTAGGAACCTGACAAGAACAGTAGATCCTCTTCAGTCCAATACACTGTACTTGCTGGGAACAGACGCCAGTGCTATTTGTCCTGTGTATGGCAATGGCAGCGCAATAGTGACTCTTCTTACCATAAAACAACTCTTGTTCGTAGGACTAGAAACTGCATGTGATTCAACTCCATTTAGGACTGGGAAACAAATGGTAGCTCGCCTTACAAGAAACACACTCTGCATTTGGGAAAAGAGCACTCTTCTACTCTACTGTGTTTCCTATATGGCCAGAACAGTGAGCTTGGTCAGAACAAAAGAACTGTGCTTCCTACTCACGGGCCATAACTAGTTCAACTCTGCTTAGGAAACTGACAAGAACAGTAGTTCCTCTTCAGTCCGAAACACTGTACTTACTGGGAACAGACACGAGTGCTATTTGCACTGTGTATGGCAATGGGAGCACAATAGTGACTTTCCTTACCAGAAAACAACTCTTGCTCATAGGAACAAAAACTGCATGTGATTCAACTCCATTTAGGACTGGGATACAAATGCTAGCTCGCCTTCCATGAAACACACTCTGCTTTTGAGAAAAGAGCACTCTTCTACTCTACTGTGCTTCCTATGGGGTCCGAACAGTGAGCTTGCTCAGAACAAAAGAACTGTGCTTCCTACACACACGGGCCATATCTAGTTCAACTCTGCTTAGGAAACTGACAAGAACAGTAGCTCCTCTTCAGTCCAATACACTGTACTTTCGGGGAACAGACGCGAGTGCTATTTGCACTGTGTATGGCAATTGGAGCACAATAGTGACTCGTCTTACCAGAAAACAACTCTTGATCATAGGACAGAAAACTGCATGTTACTCAACTCCATTTAGGACTGGGAAACAAACGCTAGCTCGCCTTACAAGAAACACACTCTGCTTTTGAGAAAAGAGCACTCTTCTACTCTACTGTGTTTCCTATTGGGTCTGAACAGTGAGCTTGCTCAGAACAAAGAACCGTGCTTCCTACACACACGGCCATAACTAGTTCAATTCTGCTTAGGAACCTGACAAGAACAGTAGATCCTCTTCAGTCCAATACACTGTACTTCCTGGGAACAGACGCCAGTGCTATTTGTCCTGTGTATGGCAATGGCAGCGCAATAGTGACTCTTCTTACCCTAAAACAACTCTTGCTCGTAGGACCAGAAACTGCATGTGATTCAACTCCATTTAGGACTGGGAAACAAACGCTAGCTCGACTTCCAAGAAACACACTCTGCTTTTGAGAAAAGAGCACTCTTCTACTCTACTGTGTTTCCTATTGGGTCTGAACAGTGAGCTTGCTCAGAACAAAAGAACTGTGCTTCCTACACACACGGGCCATATCATGTTCAACTCTGCTTAGGAAACTGACAAGAACAGTAGCTCCTCTTCAGTCCGATACACTGTACTTGCTGGGAACAGACGCGAGTGATATTTGCACTGTGTATGGCAATGGGAGCGCAATAGTGACTCTCCTTTCCAGAAAACAACTCTTGCTCGTAGGACCAGAAACTGCATGTGATTCAACTCCATTTAGGACTGTTATACAAATGCTAGCTCGCCTTACATGAAACACACACTGCTTTTGAGAAAAGAGCACTCTTCTACTCTACTGTGTTTCCTATGGGGTCCGAACATTGAGCTTGCTCAGAACAAAAGAACTGTGCTTCCTACACACACGGGCCATATCTAGTTCAACTCTGCTTAGGAAACTGACAAGAACACTAGCTCCTCTTCAGTCCAATACACTGTACTTTCGGGGAAAAGACGCGAGTGCTATTTGCACTGTGTATGGCAATTGGAGCACAATAGTGACTTGTCTTACCAGAAAACAACTCTTGCTCGTAGGACAAAAAACTGCATGTGACTCAACTCCGTTTAGGACTGGGAAACAAACGCTAGCTCGACTTCTAAGAAACACACTCTGCTTTTGAGAAAAGAGCACTCTTCTACTCTACTGTGTTTCCTATGTGTTCCGAACAGTGAGCTTGCTCAGAACAAACGAACTGTGCTTCCTACACACACGGCCATATCTAGTTCAATTCTGCTTAGGAACCTGACAAGAACAGTAGATCCTCTTCAGTCCATTACACTGTACTTGCTGGGAACAGACTCCAGTGCTATTTGTCCTGTGTATGGCAATGGCAGAGCAATAGTGACTCTTGTTAACGAAACAACTCTTGCTTGTAAGACTAGAAACAGCATGTGATTTATCTCCATTTAGGACTGGGAAACAAATGCTAGCTCGCCTTACAAGAAACACACTCTGCTTTAGAGAAAATAGCACTCTTTTACTCTACTGTGTTTCCTATGGGGTCCAAACAGTGAGCTTGCTCAGAACAAAAGAACTGTGCTTAATACACACACGGACCACATCTAGTTCACTCTGCTTAGGAAACTGACAAGAACAGTAGCTCCTATTCAGTCCAATACACTGTACTTGCTGGGAAAAGACGCGAGTGCTATTTGCCTTTTGTAGGGCAATGGGAGCGCAATAGTGACTTTCCTTACCAGAAAACAACTCTTGTTCGTAGGACCAGAAACTACATGTAATTGAACTCCATTTAGGACTGGGAAACAAACTCTAGCTCGCTTTACAAGAAACACACTCTGCTTTTGAGAAAAGAGCACTCTTCTACTCTACTGTGTTTCCTATAGGGCCAGAACAGTGAGCTTGGTCAGAACATAAGAACTGTGCTTCCTACACACACGGGCCATATCTAGTTCAACTCTGCTTAGGAAACTGACAAGAACAGTAGGTCCTCTTCAGTCCGTTACACTGTACTTGTGGGGAACAGAAGCGAGTGTTATTTGCACTGTGTATGGCAATTGGAGCACAATAGTGACTTGTCTTACCAGAAAACAACTCTTGCTCGTTGGACAAAAAACTGCATGTGACTCAACTCCATTTAGGACTGGGAAACAAACACTAGCTCGACTTCCAAGAAACACACTCTGCTTTTGAGAAAAGAGCACTCTTCTACTCTACTGTGTTTTCTATGTGTTCCGAACAGAGCGCTTGCTCAGAACAAAAAAAATGTCCTTCCTACACACACGGCCATATCTAGTTCAAGTGTGCTTAGGAACCTGACAAGAACAGTAGATCCTCTTCAGTCCAATACACTGTACGTGCTGGGAACAGACGCCAGTGCTATTTGTCCTGTGTATGGCAATGGCAGCACAATAGTGACTCTTCTTACCATAAAACAACTCTTGCTCATAGGACCAGAAACTGCATGTGATTCAACTCCATTTAGGACTGGGAAACAAAAGCTAGCTCACCTTACAGAAACACACTCTGCTTTAGAGAAAAGAGCACTCTTCTAATCTACTGTGTTTCCTATTGGCCAGAACAGTGAGAATGCTCAGAACAAAGAACTGTGCTTCCTACACACGGACCATATCTAGTTCAACTCTGCTTAGGGAACTGACAAGAAGAGTAGCTCCTATTCAGTCCAATACACTGTACTTGCTGGGAAAAGACGTGAATGCTATTTGCCTTGTGTAGGGCAATGGGAGCGCAATAGTGACTTTCCTTACCAGAAAAAAACTCTTGTTCATAGGACAAGAAACTGCATGTGACTCAACTCCATTTAGGACTAGGAAACAAAGGCTAGCTCGCCTTACAAAAACACACTCTGCTTTTGAGAAAAGAGCACTCTTCTACTCTACTGTGTTTCCTATGGTGTCCGAAAAGTGAGCTTGCTCAGAACAAAAGAACTGTGCTTCCTACACACACGGCCATATCTAGTACAATTATGCTTAGGAACCTGACAAGAACAGTAGATCCTCTTCAATCCAATACACTGTACTTGCTGGGAACAGACGCCAGTGCTATTTGTCCTGTGTATGGCAATGGCAGCTCAATAGAGACTCTTCTTACCATAAAACATCTCTTGCTCGTAGGACCAGAAACTGCATATGATTCAACTCCATTTAGGACTGGGAAACAAATGCTAACTCGCCTTACAAGAAACACACTCTGCTTTAGAGAAAAGAGCACTCTTCTACTCTACTGTGTTTGCTATGAGTTCCGAACAGTGAGCTTGCTCAGAACAAAAGAACTGTGATTCCTACACACACGGGCTATATCTAGTTCAACTCTGCTTAGGAAACTGAGAAGAACAGTAGCTCCTCTTCAGTCCAATACCCTGTACTTGCTGGGAACACACAAGAGTGCTATTTGTCCTGTGTATGGCAAAAGCATCTCAATAGTGACTCTTCTTACCATAAAACAACTCTTGCTCGTAGGACCAGAAACTGCATGTGATTCAACTCCATTTAGGTCTGGGAAACAAACGCTAGCTCGCCTTACAAGAAACACACTCTGCTTTAGAGAAAAGAGCATTCTTCTACTCTACTGTGTTTCCTATGAGGTCCAAACAGTGAGCTTGCTCAGAACAAAAGAACTGTGCTTCCTACACACACGGGCCATATCTAGTTCAACTCTGCTTAGGAAACTGACAAGAACAGTAGCTCCTCTTCAGTCCAATACACTGTACTTGCGGGGAACAGACGCGAGTGCTATTTGCACTGTGTATGGCAAATGGAGCACAATAGTGACTTGTCTTACCAGAAAACATCTCTTGCTCTTAGGACAAAAAACTGTATGTGACTCAACTCCATTTAGGACTGGGAAACAAACACTAGCTCGACTTCCAGGAAGCACACTCTGCTTTTGAGAAAAGAGCACTCTTCTACTCTACTGTGTTTCCTATGTGTTCTGAACAGTGAGCTTGCTCAGAACAAAA
The DNA here is from genome assembly GCF_949786415.1 of Peromyscus eremicus. Classification (NCBI taxonomy): domain Eukaryota; kingdom Metazoa; phylum Chordata; class Mammalia; order Rodentia; family Cricetidae; genus Peromyscus; species Peromyscus eremicus. The sequence goes on from NW_026738547.1 coordinate 6,224, forward strand.
GACCTGTGCTTCCTACACACACGGGCCATATCTAGTTCAATTCTACTTAGGAACCTGACAAGAACAGTAGAACCTCTTCAGTCCAATACACTGTACATGCTGGGAACAGACGCCAGTGCTATTTGCCCTGTGTATGACAATGGGAGCGCAATAGTGACTCTTCTTACCAGAAAACAACTCTTGTTCGTAGGACAAGAAACTGCATGTGATTCAACTCGATTTAGGACTGGGAAAGAAACGCTAGCTCGCCTTACAAGAAACACACTCTGCTTTTGAGAAAAGAGCACTCTTCTACTCTACTGTGTTTCCTAAAGGGCCAGAACAATGAACTTGCTCAGAACAAAAGAACTGTGCTTCCTACACACAGGGGACATATCTAGTTCAACTCTGCTTAGGAATCTGACAAGAACAGGAGCTCCAATTCAGTCCAATACTCTGTACATGCAGGGAACAGACGCCAGTGCTATTTGCACTGTGTATGGCAATGTGAGCGCAATAGTGACTCCTCTTACCAGAAAAAAACTCTTGCTCGTAGGACCAGAAACTGCACGGGTTTCAATTCCATTTCTGACTGGGAAACAAACACTAGCTCGCCTTTCAAGAAATGCACTCTGCTTTTGAGAAAAGAGCACTCTTCTACTCTACAGTGTTTCCTATGGGGTCCGAACAGTGAGCTTGCTAAGAACAAATGAACTGTGCTTCCTACACACACGGGCCATATCTAGTTATACTCTGCTTAGGAAACTGACAAGAACAGTAGCTGCTCTTCAGTCCAATACACCGTACTTGCTGGGAACAGACGCCAGAGCTATTTGCACTGTGTATGACAATGGGAGCGCAATAGTGACTCTTCTTACCAGAAAAAAACTCTTGCTCATAGGACCAGAAATGGCATGGGATTGAACTCCATTTTTGAGTGGGAAGCAAATACTAGCTTGCCTTTCAAGAAACACAATCAAATTTTGAGAAGAGAGCACTCATCTACTCTACTGTGATTCCTATGATGTCCGCACAGTGAGCTTTCTCAGAACAAAAGAAGTGTGCTTCCTACACACATGGCCAATATCTGGTTCAACTCCTCTTAGAAAAATGACAAGAACAGTAGCTCCTCTTCAGTCCAATACACTGTACTTGCTGGGAACAGACGCGATTGCTATTTGCACTATGTATGGCAATGGGAATACAACAGTGACTTTCCTTACCAGAAAACAACTCTTGCTCATATGACCAGAAACTGCATGTGATTCAACTCCATTTAGGACTGGGAAACAAATGCTAGCTCGCCTTACAAGAAACACACTCTGCTTTTGAGAAAAGAGCACTCTTCTACTCTTCTGTGTATCCTATAGGGCCAGAACAGTGAGCTTGATCAGAACAAGAGAACTGTGCTTCCTACACACACGGCCATATCTAGTTCAATTCTGCTTAGGAAACTGACAAGAACAGTAGATCCTCTTCAGTCCAATACACTGTACATGCTGGGAACAGACGCCAGTGCTATTTGCCCTGTGTATGACAATGGGAGCACAATAGTGACTCTTCTTACCAGAAAACATCTCTTGCTCGTCGGACCAAAACTGCATGGGATTCAACTCCATTTAGTACTGGGAAACAAACGCTATCTTGCCTTACAAGAAACACACTCTGCTTTTGAGAAAAGAGCACGCTTCTACTCTATTGTGTTTCCAATGGGGTCTGAACAGTGAGCTTGCTCAGAACAAAAGAACTGTGCTTTCTACACACACGGCCATATCTAGTTCAACTCTGCTTAGGAAACTGACAAGAACAGTAGCTCCTCTTCAGTCCAATACACTGTACTTGCTGGAAACAGACGCGACTGCTATTTGCACTGTGTATGGCAAAGGGAGCGCAATAGTGACTTTCCTTAAGAGAAAACAGCTCTTGCAGGTAGGACCAAAAACTGCATGTGATTCAACTCCATTTAGGACTGGAAACAAACGCTAGCTCGCCTTACAAGAAACACACTCTGCTTTTGAGAAAAGAGCACTCTTCTACTCTACTGTGTTTCCTATAGGGCCAGAACAGAGAGCTTGCTCAGAACAAAAGAACTGTGCTTCCTACATACACGGCCATAACTAGTTCAATTCTGGTCAGGAACCTGACAAGAACAGTAGGTTCTCTTCAGTCCAATACACCGTACATGCTGGGAACCGACGCCAGTGCTATTTGCCCTGTGTATGACAATGGGAGCGCAATATTGACTCTTCTTACCAGAAAACAACTTTTGCTCGTAGGACCAGAAACTGCATGTGATTCAACTCCATTTAGGACTGGGAAACAAACGCTAGCTCGCCTTACAAGAAACACACTCTGCTTTTGAGAAAAGGGCACTCTTCTATTCTATTGTTTCCTACGGGGCCCGAACTGTGAGCTTGCTCAGAACAAAAGACCTGTGCTTCCTACACACACGGGCCATATCTAGTTCAACTCTGCTTAGGAAACTGACAAGAACAGTAGCTCCTCTTCAGTCCAATACACTGTACATGCTGGGAACAGATGCCTGTGCTATTTGCCCTGTGTATGACAATGGGAGCGCAATAGTGACTCTTCTTACCAGAAAACAACTATTGCTCGTAAGACCACAAACTGCATGGGATTCAACTCCGTTTAGTACTGGGTAACAAACGCTGTCTCGCCTTACAGGAAACACACACTGCTTTTGAGAAAAGGGCCCTATTCTACTCTATTGTGTTTCCTATGGGGTCCGAATTGTAAGCTTGCTCAAAACAAAAGAACTGTGCTTCCTACACACACGGGCCATATCTAGTTCAACTCTGCTTAGGAAACTGACAAGAACAGTAGCTGCTCTTCATTCCAAAACACTGTACGTGCTGGGAACAGACGTGAGTGCTATTTGCACTGTGTATGGCAATGGGAGCGCAATAGTGACTCTTCTTACCAGAAAACAACTCTTGCTCGTAGTACCAGAAACTGCATGGGACTCAACTCCATTTCTGACTGGGAAACAAACACTAGCTCGACTTTCAAGAAAAACAATCAAATTTTGAGAATAGAGCACTCATCTACTCTACTGTGTTTCCAACGATGTCCGCATAGTGTGCTTTCTCAGAACAAAAGAACTGTGCTTCCTACACACATGGGATATATCTGGTTCAACTCCTCTTATGAAAATGACAAGAACAGTAGCTCCTCTTCAGTCCAATACACTGTACTTGCTGGGAACAGACGCGAGTGCTATTTGCACTATGTATGGGAATGGGAGCGCAATAGTGTCTTTCCTTACCAGAAAATAACTCTTGCTCATAGGACCAGAAACTGGATGTGATTCAACTCCATTTAGGACTGGGAAACAAATGCTAGCTCGCCTTACAAGGAACACACTCTGCTTTTGAGAAAAGGGCACTCTTCTACTCTATTGTGTTTCCTACAGGGTCCGAACTGTGAGCTTGCTCAGAACAAAAGACCTGTGCTTCCTACACACACGGGCCATATCTGGTTCAACTCTGCTTAGTAAACTGACAAGAACAGTAGCTCCTCTTCAGTCCAATAAACTGTACTTGCTGGGAACAGACGCAAGTGCTATTTGCCCTGTGTATGACAATGGGTGCGCAATATTGACTCTTCTTACCAGAAATCAACTCTTGCTCGTAGGACCAGAAACTGCATGTGATTCAACTCCATTTAGGACTGGGAAAAAAACGCTAGCTCGCCTTACAAGAAACACACTCTACTTTTGAGAAAAGAGCACTCTTCTACTCTACTGTGTTTCCTATGGTGTCCGAACAGTGAGCTTGCTCAGAACAAAAGAAATGTGCTTACTACACACACGGGCCATATCTGGTTCAACTCTGCTTAGGAAACTGACAAGAACAGTAGCTCCTCTTCAGTCCAATACACTGTATTTGCTGGGAACAGACGCATGTGCTTTTTGCACTGTGTATGGCAATGGGAGCACAATAGTGACTCTTCTTACCAGAAAACACCTCTTACTGGTAGGACCAGAAACTGCGTGGGATTCAACTCCATTTCTGACTGGGAAGTAAATACTATCTCGCCTTTCAAGGAACACAATCTAATTTTGAGAAAAGAGCATTCATCTACTCTACTGTGTTTCTTATGATGTCCACACAGTGTGCTTTCTCAGAAAAAAAGAACTGTGTTTCCTACACACACGGGCCATATCTAGTTCAACTCCTCTTAGGAAAATGACAAGAACAGTAGCTCCTCTTCAGTCCAATACACTGTACTTGCTGGGAACAGACGCGAGTGCTATTTGCACTATGTATGGCAATGGGATCGCAATAGTGACTTTCCTTACCAGAAAACAACTCTTGCTCATAGGACCAGAAACTGCAAGTGATTCAACTCCATTTAGGACTGTGAAACAAACGCTAGGTGGCCTTACAAGAAACACACTCTGCTTTTGAGAAAAGAGAACTCTTCTACTCTACTGTGTTTCCTATAGGGCCAGAACAGTGAGCTTGATCAGAACAAGAGAACTGTGCCTCCTACACACACGGCCATATCTAGTTCAATTCTGCTTAGGAAACTGTCAAGAACAGTAGATCCTCTTCAGTCCAATACACTGTACTTGCTGGGAACCGACGCCAAAGCTATTTGCACTGTGTATGACATTGTGAGCGCAATAGTGATTCTTCTTACCAGAAAACAACTCTTGCTCGTAGGACCACAAACTGCATGGGATTCAACTCCATTTAGGACTGGGAAACAAACGCTAGCTCGCCTACAAGAAATACACTCTGCTTTTGAGAAAAGAGCACTCATCTACTCTACT
>NW_026738548.1:0-11000 GCF_949786415.1 Peromyscus eremicus
TGGTAAGGAAAGTCACTATTGTGCTCCCATTGCCACACATAGTACAAATAGCACTCGCGTCTGTTCCCAGGAAGTACAGTGTATTGGACTGAAGAGGAGCTACTGTTCTTCTCAGTTTCCTAAGAGGAGTTGAACTAGATATGGCCCATGTGTATAAGAAGCACAGTTCTTTTGTTCTGAGAAAGCTCACTGTGCGACACCATAGGAACCACAATAGAGTAGAAGAGTGCTCTTTTCTCAAAAGCAGACTGTGTTTCTTGAAAGGCGAGCTAGTGTTTGTTTTCCAGTCAGAAATGGAGTTGAATCACATGCAGATTCTGGTCGTACGAGCAAGAGTTGTTTTCTGTAAAGAAGAGTCACTATTGCGCTCCAATTTACATACACAGGGCAAATAGCACTGGCATCTGTTCCCAGCAAGTACAGTGTATTGGACTGAAGAGGAGCTACTGTTCTTGTCAATTTCCTAAGCAGAGATGAACTAGATATGGCCCCTGTGTGTAGGAAGCACAGTTCTTTTTTTCTGAGCAAGTTCACTGTCCTGGCCCTATAGTTAACACAGTAGAGTAGAAGAGTGCTCTTTTCTCAAAAGCAGAGTGTGTTTCTTGTATGGCGAGCTAGCGTTTGTTTCCCAGTCCTAAATGGAGTTGAATCACATGCAGTTTTTGGTCCTACCAGCAAGAGTTGTTTGCTAGTAAGGAAAGTCACTATTGTGCTCCCTTTGCCATACACAGTGCAAATAGCACTCGCGTCTGTTTCCAGCAAGTACAGTGTATTGGACTGAAGAGGATCTACTGTTCTAGTCAGTTTCCTAAGCAGAGTTGAACTAGATATGGCCCATGTGTAGGAAGCACAGTTCTTTTGTTCTGAGCAAGCTCAGTGTTCAGAACCCAAGGAAACACAGTAGAGTAGAAGAGTGCTCTTTTCTCAAAAGCAGAGTGTGTTTCTTTAAAGGCGAGCTAGTATTTGTTTCCCAGTCAGAAATGGAGTTGAATCCCATGCAGTTTCTGGTCCTAGGAGCAAGAGTTGTTTTCTGGTAATTAGAGTCACTATTGCGCTCCCATTGTCATACACAGGGTAAATAGCACTGGAATCTGTTCCCAGCATGTACAGTGTATTGGACTGAAGAGGAGCTACTGTTCTTGTCAGTTTCCTAAGCAGAGTTGAACTAGATATGGCTCCTGTGTGTAGGAAGCACAGTTCTTTTTTTCTGAGCAAGTTCACTGTCCTGGCCCTATAGGAAACACAGTAGAGTAGAAGAATGCTCTTTTCTAAAAAGCAGAGTGTGTTTCTTGTAAGGCAAGCTAGCGTTTGTTTCCCAGTTTTAAATGGAGTTGAATCACATGCAGTTTCTGGTCCTACAAGCAAGAGTTGTTTTCTGGTAAGGAAAGTCACTATTGTGCTCCCATTGCCATACACAGTGCAAATAGCACTCGCGTTTGTTCCCAGGAAGTACAGTGTATTGGACTGAATAGGAGCTACTGTTCTTGTCAGTTTCCTAAGCAGAGTTGAACTAGATATGGCCCGTGTGTGTAGGAAGCACAGTTCTTTTGTTCTGAGAAAGCTCACTGTGCGGACACCATAGGAAACACAGTAGAGTAGAAGAGTGCTCTTTTCTCAAAAGCAGACTGTGTTTCTTGAAAGGCGAGTTAGTGTTTGTTTCCCAGTCAGAAATGGAGTTGAATCACATGCAGTTTTTGTTCCTACCAGCAAGAGTTGTTTGCTAGTAAGGAAAGTCACTATTGTGCTCCCTTTACCATACACAGTGCAAATAGCACTCGTGTCTGTTTCCAGCAAGTACAGTGTATTGGACTGAATAGGAGCTACTGTTCTTGTCAGTTTCCTAAGCAGAGTTGAACTAGATATGGCCCGTGTGTTTAGGAAGCACAGTTCTTTTGTTCTGAGCAAGCTCACTCTTCGGACTCCATAAGAAACACAGTAGAGTAGAAGAGTGCTCTTTTCTCAAAAGCATAGTGTGTTTTTTGACAGAGGAGCTAGCGTTTGTTTCCCAGTCAGAAATGGAGTTGAACCCCTTCAGTTTCTGGTCCAAGGAACAAGAGTTGTTTTCTGGTAAGAAGAGACACTATTGTGCTCCCATTGCTATACACAGTGCAAAGAGCACTGGCGTCTGTTCCCATCAAGTACAGTATATTGGACTGAACAGGATCTACTATTCTTGTCAGTTTCCTAAGCAGAGTTGAACTAGATATGGTTACTGTGTGTAGGAAGCACAGTTCTTTTGTTCTGAGCAAGCTGAATGTTCTGGCCCTAAAGGAAACACAGTAGAGTAGAAGAGTGCTCTTTTCTCAAAAGTAGAGTGTGTTTCTTGTAAGGCGAGCTAGCGTTTGTTTCCCAGTCCTAAATGGAGTTGAGTTACATGCAGTTTCTGGTCCTATGAGCAAGAGTTGTTTTTTGGTAAGAAGAGTCACTATTGCGCTCCCATTGTCATACACAGGGCAAATCGCCCTGGTGTCTGTTCCCAGCATGTACAGTGTATTGGACTAAAGAGAGGCTACTGTTCTTGTCAGGTTCCTAAGCAGAATTGAACTAGATATGGCCGTGTGTGTAGGAAGCACAGTTCTTTTGTTCTGAGCAAGCTCACTGTTCGGACCCCATAGAAACACAGTAGAGTAGAAGAGTGCTCTTTTCTCAAAAGCAGAGTGTGTTTCTTGTAAGGCGAGCTAGCGTTTGTTTTCCATTCCTAAATGGAGTTGAATCACATGCAGATTCTGGTCCTACTTGCAAGAGTTGTTTTCTGGTAAGAAGAGTCACTATTGCGCTCCCATTTACATACACAGGGCAAATAGCACTGCCATCTGTCCCCAGCATGTACAGTGTATTGGACTGAAGAGGATCTACTGTTCTTGTCAGTTTCCTAGGCAGAGTTGAACTAGATATGGCCCGTGTGTGTAGGAAGCACAGTTCTTTTGTTCTGAGCAAGCTCACTGTTCTGGCCCTATAGGAAACACAGTAGAGTAGAAGAATGGTCTTTTCTAAAAAGCAGAGTGTGTTTCTTGTAAGGCAAGCTAGCGTTTGTTTCCCAGTTTTAAATGGAGTTGAATCACATGCAGTTTCTGGTCCTACAAGCAAGAGTTGTTTTCTGGTAAGGAAAGTCACTATTGCGCTCCCATTGCCATACACAGTGCAAATAGCACTCGCGTTTGTTCCCAGGAAGTACAGTGTATTGGACTGAATAGGAGCTACTGTTCTTGTCAGTTTCCTAAGCAGAGTTGAACTAGATATGGCCCGTGTGTGTAGGAAGCACTGTTCTTTTGTTCTGAGAAAGCTCACTGTGCGGACACCATAGGAAACACAGTAGAGTAGAAGAGTGCTCTTTTCTCAAAAGCAGACTGTGTTTCTTGAAAGGCGAGTTAGTGTTTGTTTCCAAGTCAGAAATGGAGTTGAATCACATGCAGTTTCTGGTCCTACGAGCAAAAGTTGTTTTCTGGTAAGAAGAGTCACTATTGCGCTCCCATTGCCATACACAGTGCAAATAGCACTGGCGTCTGTTCGCAGCAAGTACAGTGTTTTGGACTGAAGAGGAGCTACTGTTCTTGTCAGTTTCCTAAGCAGAGATGAACTAGATATGGTACCTGTGTGTAGGAAGCACAGTTCTTTTTTTCTGAGCAAGTTCCCTGTCCTGGCCCTATAGGAAACACAGTAGAGTAGAAGAGTGCTCTTTTCTCAAAAGCAGAGTGTGTTTCTTGTAAGGCGAGCTAGCATTGGTTTCCCACTCCTAAATGGAGTTGAATCACATGCAGATTCTGGTCATACTTGCAAGAGTTGTTTTCTGGTAAGAAGAGTCACTATTGCGCTTCAATTTACATACACAGGACAAATAGCACTGGCATCTGTTCCCAGCATGTAGTGTATTGGACAGAGAGGAGCTACTATTCTTGTCAGTTTCCTAAGCAGAGATGAACTAGATATGGCCCGTGTGTGTAGGAAGCACAGTTCTTTTTTTCTGAGCAAGTTCACTGTCCTGGCCCTACAGGAAACACAGTAGAGTAGAAGAGTGCTCTTTGCTCAAAAGCAGAGTGTGTTTCTTGTAAGGCGAGCTAGCATTTGTTTCCCAGTCCTAAATGGAGTTGAATCACATGCAGTTTTTGTTCGTACCAGCAAGAGTTGTTTGCTAGTAAGGAAAGTCACTATTGTGCTCCCTTTGCCATACACAGTGCAAATAGCACTCGTGTCTGTTTCCAGCAAGTACAGTGTATTGGACTGAATAGGAGCTACTGTTCTTGTCAGTTTCCTAAGCAGAGTTGAACTAGATATGGCCCGTGTGTAGGAAGCACAGTTCTTTTCTTCTGAGCAAGCACAGTGTTCGGAACCCATAGGAAACACAGTAGAGTAGAAGAGTGCTCTTTTCTCAAAAGCAGAGTGTGTTTCTTGAAAGGCGATCTAGTGTTTGTTTCCCAGTCAGTAATGGAGTTGAATCCCATGCAATTTCTGGTCCTATGAGCAAGGGTTGTTTTCTGGTAAGAAGAGTCACTATTGCGCTCCCATTGTCATACACAGGGCAAATAGCACTGGAATCTGTTCCCAGCATGTACAGTGTATTGGACTGAAGAGGAGCTACTGTTCTTGTCAGTTTCCTAAGCAGAGTTGAACTAGATATGGCCCCTGTGTGTAGGAAGCACAGTTCTTTTGTTCTGAGCAAGCTGACTGTTCTGGGCCTAAAGGAAACACAGTAGAGTAGAAGAGTGCTCTTTTATCAAAAGCAGAGTGTGTTTCTTTTAAGGCAAGCTAGCGTTGTTTCCCAGTCCTAAATGGAGTTGAATCATATGCAGTTTCTGGTCCTACGAGCAAGAGTTGTTTTCTGGTAAGGAAAGTCACTATTGTGCTCCCATTGCCACACATAGTACAAATAGCACTCGCGTCTGTTCCCAGGAAGTACAGTGTATTGGACTGAAGAGGAGCTACTGTTCTTCTCAGTTTCCTAAGAGGAGTTGAACTAGATATTCCCCATGTGTATAAGAAGCACAGTTCTTTTGTTCTGAGAAAGCTCACTGTGCGACACCATAGGAACCACAATAGAGTAGAAGAGTGCTCTTTTCTCAAAAGCAGACTGTGTTTCTTGAAAGGCGAGCTAGTGTTTGTTTTCCAGTCAGAAATGGAGTTGAATCACATGCAGATTCTGGTCGTACGAGCAAGAGTTGTTTTCTGTAAAGAAGAGTCACTATTGCGCTCCAATTTACATACACAGGGCAAATAGCACTGGCATCTGTTCCCAGCAAGTACAGTGTATTGGACTGAAGAGGAGCTACTGTTCTTGTCAATTTCCTAAGCAGAGATGAACTAGATATGGCCCCTGTGTGTAGGAAGCACAGTTCTTTTTTTCTGAGCAAGTTCACTGTCCTGGCCCTATAGTTAACACAGTAGAGTAGAAGAGTGCTCTTTTCTCAAAAGCAGAGTGTGTTTCTTGTATGGCGAGCTAGCGTTTGTTTCCCAGTCCTAAATGGAGTTGAATCACATGCAGTTTTTGGTCCTACCAGCAAGAGTTGTTTGCTAGTAAGGAAAGTCACTATTGTGCTCCCTTTGCCATACACAGTGCAAATAGCACTCGCGTCTGTTTCCAGCAAGTACAGTGTATTGGACTGAAGAGGATCTACTGTTCTAGTCAGTTTCCTAAGCAGAGTTGTACTAGATATGGCCCATGTGTAGGAAGCACAGTTCTTTTGTTCTGAGCAAGCTCAGTGTTCAGAACCCAAGGAAACACAGTAGAGTAGAAGAGTGCTCTTTTCTCAAAAGCAGAGTGTGTTTCTTTAAAGGCGAGCTAGTGTTTGTTTCCCAGTCAGAAATGGAGTTGAATCCCATGCAGTTTATGGTCCTACGAGCAAGAGTTGTTTTCTGGTAATTAGAGTCACTATTGTGCTCCCATTGTCATACACAGGGTAAATAGCACTGGAATCTGTTCCCAGCATGTACAGTGTATTGGACTGAAGAGGAGCTACTGTTCTTGTCAGTTTCCTAAGCAGAATTGAACTAGATATGGCACCTGTGTGTTGGAAGCACAGTTCTTTTGTTCTGAGAAAGCTGACTGTTCTGGGCCTAAAGGAAACACAGTAGAGTAGAAGAGTGCTCTTTTCTCAAAAGCAGAGTGTGTTTTTTGTAAGGCAAGCTAGCGTTTGTTTCCCAGTCCTAAATGGAGTTGAGTTTCATGCAGTTTCTGGTCCTACGAGCAAGAGTAGTTTTCTGGTAAGAAGAGTCACTATTGCGCTCCCATTGTCATACACAGGGCAAATAGCACTGGCGTCTGTTCCCAGCATGTACAGTGTTTGGACTGAAGAGGATCTACTGTTCTTGAAATGTTCCTAAGCAGAATTGAACTAGATATTGCCGTGTGTAGGAAGCACAGTTCTTTTGTTCTGAGCAAGCTCACTGTTCGGTCCCCATAGGAAACACAGTAGAGTAGAAGAGTGCTCTTTTCTCAAAAGCAGAGTGTGTTTCTTGTACGGCGAGGTGGCGTTTGTTTCCCAGTCCTAAATGGAATTGAATCCCATGCAGTTTCTGGTCCTACGAGCAAGAGTTTTTTTCTGGTAAGAAGAGTCACTATTGCGCTCCCATTGTCATACACAGGGCAAATAGCATTGTCGTCGGTTCCCAGCATGTACAGTGTAATGGACTGAAGAGAATCTACTGTTCTTGTCAGGTTCCTAAGCAGAATTGAACTAGATATGGCCTTGTGTGTTGGAAGCACAGATCTTTTGTTCTGAGAAAGCTCAATGTTCGGACCCCATAGAAAACACAATAGAGTAGTTGAGTGCTCTTTTCTCAAAAGCAGAGTGTGTTTCTTGTAAGTTGAGCTAGCATTTGTATCCCAGTCCTAAATGGAGTTGAATCACATGCAGTTTCTGGTCCTGCGAGCAAGAGTAGTTTTCTGATAAGAAAGTCACTATTGCGCTCCCATTGCCATACACAGTGCAAATAGCAGTCGCGTCTGTTCCCAGCAAGTACAGTGTATTGGACTGAAGAGGAGCTACTGTTCTTCTCAGTTTCCTAAGAGGAGTTGAACTAGATATGGCCCGTGTGTATAAGAAGCACAGTTCTTTTGTTCTGAGAAAGCTCACTGTGCGACACCATAGGAACCACAGTAGAGTAGAAGAGTGCTCTTTTCTCAAAAGCATACTGTGTTTCTTGAAAGGCGAGCTAGTGTTTGTTTTCCAGTCAGAAATGGAGTTGAATCACATGCAGATTCTGGTCGTACGAGCAAGAGTTGTTTTCTTTAAAGAAGAGTCACTATTGTGCTCCAATTTACATACACAGGGCAAATAGCACTGGCATCTGTTCCCAGCAAGTACAGTGTATTGGACTGAATAGGAGCTACTGTTCTTGTCAATTTCCTAAGCAGAGATGAACTAGCTATGGCCCCTGTGTGTAGGAAGCACAGTTCTTTTTTTCTGAGCAAGTTCACTGTCCTGGCCCTATAGGAAACACAGTAGAGTAGAAGAGTGCTCTTTTCTCAAAAGCAGAGTGTGTTTCTTGTAAGGCAAGCTAGCATTGTTTCCCAGTCCTAAATGGAGTTGAATCACATGCAGTTTCTGGTCCTACAAGCAAGAGTTGTTTTCTGGTAAGGAAAGTCACTATTGCGCTCCCATTGCCATACACAGTACAAATAGCACTCGCGTCTGTTCCCAGGAAGTACAGTGTATTGGACTGAAGAGGAGCTACTGTTCTTCTCAGTTTCCTAAGAGGAGTTGAACTAGATATGGCCCATGTGTATAAGAAGCACAGTTCTTTTGTTCTGAGAAAGCTCACTGTGTGACACCATAGGAACCACAATAGAGTAGAAGAGTGCTCTTTTCTCAAAAGCAGACTGTGTTTCTTGAAAGGCGAGCTAGTGTTTGTTTTCCAGTCAGAAATGGAGTTGAATCACATGCAGATTCTGGTCGTACGAGCAAGAGTTGTTTTCTGTAAAGAAGAGTCACTATTGCGCTCCAATTTACATACACAGGTCAAATAGCACTGGCATCTGTTCCCAGCAACTACAGTGTATTGGACTGAAGAGGAGCTACTGTTCTTGTCAATTTCCTAAGCAGAGATGAACTAGATATGGCCCCTGTGTGTAGGAAGCACAGTTCTTTTTTTCTGAGCAAGTTCACTGTCCTGGACCTATAGGAAACACAGTAGAGTAGAAGAGTGCTCTTTTCTCAAAAGCAGAGTGTGTTTCTTGTATGGCGAGCTAGCGTTTGTTTCCCAGTCCTAAATGGAGTTGAATCACATGCAGTTTTTGGACCTACCAGCAAGAGTTGTTTGCTAGTAAGGAAAGTCACTATTGTGCTCCCTTTGCCATACACAGTGCAAATAGCACTCGCGTCTGTTTCCAGCAAGTACAGTGTATTGGACTGAAGAGGATCTACTGTTCTCGTCAGTTTCCTAAGCAGACTTGAACTAGATATGGCCCATGTGTAGGAAGCACAGTTCTTTTGTTCTGAGCAAGCTCAATGTTCAGAACCCAAGGAAACACAGTAGAGTAGAAGAGTGCTCTTTTCTCAAAAGCAGAGTGTGTTTCTTTAAAGGCGAGGTAGTGTTTGTTTCCCAGTCAGAAATGGAGTTGAATCCCATGCAGTTTCTGGTCCTACGAGCAAGAGTTGTTTTCTGGTAATTAGAGTCACTATTGCGCTCCCATTGTCATACACAGGGTAAATAGCACTGGAATCTGTTCCCAGCATGTACAGTGTATTGGACTGAAGAGGAGCTACTGTTCTTGTCAGTTTCCTAAGCAGAATTGAACTAGATATGGCCCCTGTGTGTAGGAAGCACAGTTCTTTTGTTCTGAGCAAGCTGACTGTTCTGGGCCTAAAGGAAACACAGTAGAGTAGAAGAGTGCTCTTTTCTCAAAAGCAGAGTGTGTTTCTTGTAAGGCGAGCTAGCGTTTGTTTCCCAGTCCTAAATGGAGTTGAGTTTCATGCAGTTTCTGGTCCTATGAGCAAGAGTAGTTTTCTGGTAAGAAGAGTCACTATTGCGCTCCCATTGTCATACACAGGGCAAATAGCACTGGCGTCTGTTCCCAGCATGTACAGTGTTTGGAGTGAAGAGGATCTACTGTTCTTGAAATGTTCCTAAGCAGAATTGAACTAGATATTGCCGTGTGTGTAGGAAGCACAGTTCTTTTGTTCTGAGCAAGCTCACTGTTCGGTCCCCATAGGAAACACAGTAGAGTAGAGGAGTGCTCTTTTCTCAAAAGCAGAGTGTTTTTCTTGTACGGCGAGGTGGCGTTTGTTTCCCAGTCCTAAATGGAATTGAATCCCATGCAGTTTCTGGTCCTGCGAGCAAGAGTAGTTTTCTGATAAGAAGAGTCACTATTCCGCTCCCATTGCCATACACAGTGCAAATAGCACTCGCGTCTGTTCCCAGCAAGTACAGTGTATTGGACTGAAGAGGAGCTACTGTTCTTCTCAGTTTCCTAAGAGGAGTTGAACTAGATATGGCCCGTGTGTATAAGAAGCACAGTTCTTTTGTTCTGAGAAAGCTCACTGTGCGACACCATAGGAACCACAGTAGAGTAGAAGAGTGCTCTTTTCTCAAAAGCAGACTGTGTTTCTTGAAAGGCGAGCTAGTGTTTGTTTTCCAGTCAGAAATGGAGTTGAATCACATGCAGATTCTGGTCGTACGAGCAAGAGGTGTTTTCTGTAAAGAAGAGTCACTATTGTGCTCCAATTAACATACACAGGGCAAATAGCACTGGCATCTGTTCCCAGCAAGTACAGTGTATTGGACTGAATAGGAGCTACTGTTCTTGTCATTTTCCTAAGCAGAGATGAACTAGATATGGCCCCTGTGTGTAGGAAGCACAGTTCTTTTTTTCTGAGCAAGTTCACTGTCCTGGCCCTATAGGAAACACAGTAGAGTAGAAGAGTGCTCTTTTCTCAAAAGCAGAGTGTGTTTCTTGTAAGGCGAGCTAGCGTTTGTTTCCCAGTCCTAAATGGAGTTGAATCACATGCAGTTTTTGGTCCTACCAGCAAGAGTTGTTTGCTAGTAAGGAAAGACACTATTGTGCTCCCTTAGCCATACACAGTGCATATAGCACTCGCGTCTGTTTCCAGCAAATACAGTGTATTGGACTGAAGAGGATCTACTGTTCTTGTCAGTTTCCTAAGCAGAGTTGAACTAGATATGGCCCATGTGTAGGAAGCACAGTTCTTTTGTTCTGAGCAAGCTCACTGTTCGGACCCCTTAGGAAACACAGTAGAGTAGAAGAGTGCACTTTTCTCAAAAGCAGAGTGTGTTTCTTGTAAGGCGAGCTAGCGTTTCTTTCCCAGTCCTAAATGGAGTTGAATCACATACAGATTCTGGTCATACGAGCAAGAGTTGTTTTCTGGTAAGAAGAGTCACTATTGCGCTCCCATTTACATACACAGGGCAAATAGCACTGGCATCTGTTCCCAGAATGTACTATGTATTGGACTGAAGAGGAGCTACTATTCTTGTCAGTTTCCTAAGCAGAGATGAACTAGATATGGCCCCTGTGTGTAGGAAGCACAGTTCTTTTTTGCTGAGCAAGTTCACTGTCTTGGCCCTATAGGAAACACAGTAGAGTAGAAGAGTGCTCTTTTCTCAAAAGCAGAGTGTGTTTCTTGTATGGCGAGGTAGCGTTTGTTTCCCAGTCCTAAAAGGAGTTGAATCCCATGCAGTTTCTGGACCTATGAGCAAGAGTTGTTTTCTGGTAAGAAGAGTCACTATTATGCTCCCATTTTCATACACAGTTCAAATAGCACTTGCGTCTGCTCCCAGCAAGTACAATGTATTGTACTGAAGAGGATCTACTGTTCTTGTCAGTTTCCTAAGCAGAGGTGAACCAGATATGGCCCGTGTGATTAGGAAGCACAGGTTTTTTTTTCTGAGCAAGCTCACTGTTCGGACCCCATAGGAAACACAGTAGAATAGTAGAGTGCCCTTTTCTCAAAAGCAGAGTGTGTTACTTGTAAGGCGAGCTAGCGTTTGTTTCCCAGTCCTAAATGGAGTTGAATCACATGCAGTTTCTGTTCCTATGAGCAAGAGTT
>NW_026738549.1:0-10000 GCF_949786415.1 Peromyscus eremicus
TTTGTTCTGAGAAAGTTCACTGTTCTTGCCGTATAGGAATCACAGTAGAGTAGAAGAGTGCTCTTTTCTCAAAAGCACAGTGTGTTTCTTGTATGGTGAGCTAGTGTTTGTTTCCCATTCATATGGGAGTTCAATCACATGAAGTTTCTGGTCCTATGAGCAAGAGTAGTTTTCTGGTAAGAGAAGTCACAATTGTGCTCCCATTGCCACACACAGTGCAAATAGCAATCGAGTCTGTTCCCAGCAAGTACAGAGTATTGGACAGAAGAGAAGCTACCGTTCTTGTCAGTTCCCTAATCAGAGTTGAACTCAATATGACCCATTTGTGTATGAGCATATTTCTTTTGTGCTGAGCAAGCTCACTGTTCTGGCCCTACTGGAAACACAGTAGAGTAAAAGAGTGCACTTTTCTCAAAAGCAAAGTATGTTTCTTGTAAGGAGGGGTAGTGTTTGTTTCCCATTCATAAATGGAGTTGAATCACATGCAGTTTCTGGTCCTATGTGAAATAATTGTTTTCTGGTTAGGAAAGTCACTTTTGCGTTCCCATTGCCATACACAGGGCAAATAGCATTCGCATCTGTTCCCAGCAAGTGCAGTGTATTTGACGAAAGAGAAGCTACTGTTCTTGTCAGTCTCCTAAGCAGAGTTTAACTAGATATGTCTCGTGTGTGTAGGAAGCACAGTTCTTTTGTTCTGAACAAGCCCACTTTTCTGGCCCTACAGGAAACAGAGTATAAGAATTCTCTTCTCATGCAATGAGCACATGACCCGGTCTCACTGCCTGGATGCCTCCCAAACAGATCAGGCCAATCAACTGTCTCACAACTCAGAGGGCCTGATCCAGTTGGTGACCCCTCAGCCATTGGTTCATATTTCATGTGTTTCCGTTCGTTTGGCTATTTGTCTCTGTGCTTTTCCCAACCTTGGTATCAACAATTCTCGCTCATATAAACCCTCCTCATTCTCGCTAATTGGACTCCCAGAGATCCACCTGGGGGGTCCCTTGGCTCAGCCTGAGAGGAGGGGACTGGCCCTACCTGGACTGAGTCCACCAGGTTGATCTCAGTCTGTGGGGAAGGCTTTGCCCTGGAGGAGAATGGAATGGGGGGCGGGTTGGGGGGAAGGTGAGGGGGGCGGGAGGGGGGAGAACAAGGGAATCTGTGGCTGATATGTAGAACTGAATTGTATTGCAAAATAAAAATTAAAAAAAAAAGAAAAAAAAAGAATTCTCTTCTATCAAAAGCAGAGTGTGTATCTTGTAAGGCGAGCTAGTGTTTGTTTCCCATTCATAAACGAAGTTGAATATCATGAAGTTTCTGGTCCTACCACCAATAGTAGTTTTCTGGTAAGGAAAGTCACTATTGTGCTCCCTTTGCCATATACTGCAAATAGCATTCGAGTCTGTTTTGAGCAAGTACAGAGTATTGGACTGAAAAGAAGCTACTGTTCTTGTAAGTTTCCTAAGCAGAGGTGAATTAAATATGGACTGTGTGTGTAGGACGCAGAGTTTTTTGGTTCTAAGAATGCTCAATGTAATGGCTCTATAGGAAACACAGGAGAGTAGAAGAGTGCTGTTTTCTCAAAAGCAGAGTGTGTTTCTTGTAAGGCGATGTAATGTTTGTTTTGCATTCATAAACGGAGCTGAATCACATGCAGTTTCTGGTACTACGAGCAAGAGTTGTTTTCACATAAGGAAAGTCACTATTGTGCTCCAATTGCCATACACAGTGCAAATAGCACTCGCGTCTGTTCCCAGCATTTACAGTGTATTGGACTGAAGAGAACCTACTGCTCTTGTCAGTTTCCTAAAGAGAGTTGAACTAGATATGGCCTGGGTGTGTAGGAAGCACAGTTCTTTTGTTCTGTGGAAGGTCATACTTCTGGCCGTATAGGAAACACAGAGGGATAGAAGAATGCTGTTTTCTCAAAAGCACAGTGTGTTTCTTGTAAGGCAAGCTAGTGTTTGTTTCCCATTCATCAACAGAGTTGAATCACATGCAGTTTTTGATACTATGAGCGAAAGTTGTTTTCTGGTAAGGAAAATCACTGTTGCGCTCCCATTGCCATTCACAGTGCAAATAGCACTTGCGTCTGTTCCTAGCAAGTACAGTGTATTGGACTGAGGAGAACCTACTATTCTTGTCAGTTTCCTAAACAGAGTTGAACTAGATATGGCCTGGGTGTGTAGGAAGCACAGTTCTTCTTTTCTGAGCAAGCTCACTGTTCTAGCCCTATAGGAAAAACAGAAGAGGAGTGCTCTATTATTAAAACCAGAGTGTGCTTCTTGTAAGGCAAGCTAGGGTTTGTTTCCCATTCATAAACGGAGTTGAATCACATTCAATTTCTCATCCTATGAGCAAGAGTTGTTATCTGGTAAGGAAAGTCACTATTTTGCTCCCATTGCCATGTACTGTGCAAATAGCACTCGAGTCTGTTCCCAGCATGTACAGTGTATTGGACTCAAAAGAAGCTACTGTTCTTGTCAGTTTCCTAAGCAGAGTTGAACTAGATATGGCCCGTGAGTGTAGGAAGTACAGTTCATTTGTTCTGAGAAAGTTCACTGTTCTTGCCCTATAGGAAACACAGTAGAGTAGAAGAGTGCTCTTATCTCAAAAGCACAGTGTGTTTCTTGTAAGGCGAGTTAGTGTTTGTTTCCCATTTATATGGAAGTTGAATTACATGAAGTTTCTGGTCCTACAAGCAAGAGTAGTTTTCTGGTAAGAGAAGTCACTATTGTGCGCCCATTGCCATATACAGTGCAAATAGGACTGGCGTCTGTTCCCAGCAAGTACAGTGTATTGGACTGAAGAGAAGATACTTGTTGTCAGTTTCTTAAGCAGAGCTGACCTAGATATGGCCCATGTGTGTACGAAGCACATTTCTTTTGTTCTGTGCAAGCTCACTGTTCTGGCCCTATAGGAAACAGAGTAGATTAGAAGAGTGCTTTTTCTCAAAAGCAGAGTGTGTTTTTTGTAATGCAAGCTAGTGTTTGTTTCCCATTCATAAACAGAATTGAATTCCATGCAGTTTCTTGTCTTATGAGCAAGAGTTGTTTTCTGGGAAGAAAGTCACTATTGTGCTCCCATTGCCATGCACAGTACTGAGAGCACTCGTGCCTATTGCCATCAAGTACAGTGTATTGGACGGAAGAGAAGCTACTGTTCTTGTCAGTTTCCTAAGCAGAGTTGATCTAGATATGGCCCATGTGTGTAGGAAGCACAGTTCTTTTGTTCTGAGCAATCTCACTGGTCTGGCCCTTTGGTAAACACTTTAGAGTAGAAGAGTGCTCTTTTCTCAAAAGCAGTGTGTGTTTCTATTAGGCGAGCTAGTGTTTGTTTCCCATTGATAAACGGAGTTGAATTACAGACAGTTTATGGTCTTAGGAGCAAGAGTTTTTTTCTGGTATGGAAAGTCACTAATGGGCTCCCTTTGCCATGCACAGTGCAAATAGTCCTCGCGCCTGTTGCCAGCAAGTACAGTGTATGGATGGAAGAGAAGCTACTGTTCTTGTCAGTTTCTTAAGCAGAGTTTAACTAGATATGGCCCATGTGTGTAGGAGCACATTTCTGTTGTTCTGAGCAAGCTCACTCTTCTGGCCCTATAGGAAACACAGTAGAGTAGAAGAGTGCTCTTTTCTCAAAAGCAGAGTGTGTTTCTTGTAAGGCGAGCTAGTGTTGGTTTCTAATTCATAAACAGAGGTGAATCACATACAGTTTCTAGCCCTTTGAACAAGAGCTGTTTTCTGGAAAGGAAAGTCACTATTGAGCTACCATTGTCTTATACAGTGCAAATAGCACTCACGTCTGTTCCCAGCAAGTACAGTGTATTGGACGGAAGAAAAGGTACTGTTCTTGTCAGTTTCCTAAGCAGAGTTGAACTAGATATGGCCCGTGAGTGTAGGAAGCACAGTTCATTTGTTCTGAGCAAGCTCACTATTCTGGCTTTATAAGAAACACAGTAGAGTAGAAGAGTTCTCTTTTCTCAAAAGCACAGTGTGTTTCTTGTAAGGTGAGCTAGTGTTTGTTTCCCATTCATAAAGGGAATTGAATCACATGCAGTTTCTGGAGCTGTGAGCAAGAGTTGTTTTCTGGTAAGGAAAGTCACTCCTGTGCTCCCATAGACATTCACATTGCAAATAGCACAGCTTCTGTTCCCAGCAAGTACAGTATGTGGGACTGAAGAGAAGCAACTGTTCTTGTCAGTTTCCTGAGAAGAATTGAACTAGATATTGCCCGTGTGTAGGAAGCACAGTTCTTTGCTTCTGAGCAACCTCATTGTCTGGCCCTACAGGAAACAGAGTAGAAGATTGCTCTTTTCTCATAAGCAGAGTGTGTTTCTTGTAAAGCAAGATCGGATTTATTCCCATTCATAAACATAGTTGAATCACATCAAGTTTCTAGTCCTATTAGAAAGAGCAGTTTTCTGGTAAGGGATGTCACTACTGAACTCCCATTGAAATACACAATGCAAATAGCACTCGCGTCTTCTTCCAGGAAGCACAGTGTATTGGACGGAAGAGAAGCTACAGTACTTCTCAGTTTCCTAACCACAATTGAACTAGATATGGCCCATGTGTGTAGGAAGCACAGTTCTTTGGTCTGAGCAAGCTCACTATTCTGGCCCTCTAGGAAACACAGTATAGTAGAAGAGTACTCTTTTCTCAAAAGCAGAGTGTATTTCTTGTAAGGCGAGCTAGTGTTGGTTTCCCATTCATAAATGGAGTTGAATCACATGCAGTTTCTGGTCCTATGAGCAAAACTTGTTTTCTGGGAAGAAAAGTAATTGTTGCGCTCCCATTGCCATACACAGTGCAAATATCACTTGCGTCTGTTCCCACAAGTACAGTGTATTGGATTGAACAGAAGCTACAGTTCTTGTCACTTTCCTAAGCAGAGTTGACCTAGATATGGCCCGTGTGTGTAGGAAGCACATTTCTTTGGTTCTGCGCAAGCTCACTGTTCTGGACCTTTAGGAAAAACAATAGAGTAGAAGAGTACTTTTTTCTCAAAGCAAGGGGACTTCTTGTAAGGCAGGCTAATGTTGGTTTTCCAGTGAGAAACTGAGTTGAATCACATGCAGTTTCTAATCCTATGAGCAAGAGTTGTTTTCTGGTAAGGAAATTCAATACTGCACTCCAATTGCCATAAACAGTGCAAATCGCACTCGTGTCTGTTTCTAGCAAGTACACTGTATTGGACTGAAGTGAAGCTACTGTTCTTGTCAGTTTTCAAAGGAGAGTTGAACTAGATATGGCCCTTGTGTGTAGGAAGCACAGTTCTTTTGTTCTGAGCAAGCTCACTGTTCTGGCCCTATGGGAAACCCAGTAGACTAGAAGAGTGCTGTTTTTTCAAAAGCAGAGTGTGTTTCTTGTAAGGCGATATAGTGTTTGTTCCCATTCAAAAATGGAGTTGAATCACATGCAGCTTCTGGTCCTATGAGCAAGAGGTGTTCTCTGGTCAGGAAAGTCACTATTGGGCTCATATTGTCAAGCACAGTGCAAATAGCAGTCGTGTCTGTTCCCAACAAGTACAGTGTATTGGACAGAGGATAAGCTACTGTTCTTATGAGTTTCCTAAGCAGAATTGAACTAGATATGTCCCATGTGTGTAGGAAGCACAGTTCTTTTGTACTTAACAAGCTCCCTCTTCTGGCCCTTTAGGAAAAACAGTAGAGTAGAAGAGTGCTCTTTTTTCAAAAGCAGAGTGAGTTTCTTGAAAGGCAAGCTACTTTTGGTTTCCCATTCATAAACGGAGTTGAATCACATGCATTTTCTGGTCCTACAAGTAAGACTTGTTTTCTGGCAAAGAAAGTCACTATTGTGCTCTAATTGCCATACATAGTGCAAATAGTACTCGTGTCTGTTCAGAGCAACTACAGTGTATTGGACTGAAAAGAAGCTATTGCTCCTGTCTGTTTCCTAAGCAGAGTTGAACTAGATATGGTTATTGAGTGTAGGAAGCACAGTTATTTTGTTCTGAGCAAGCTCACTCTTCTGGTCTTTAGGAAACACAGTAGAGTAGAAGAGTGCTCTTTTGTCAAAAGCAGAGTGTGTTTCTAGTAAGACAAGCTAGTGTTTGTTTCCTATTCATAAAGGGAGTTGAATCACATGCATTTTCTGGTCCAATGAGCAAGAGTTTTTTTATGGTAAGGAAAGTCACTACTGTGCTTCCAATGCCATACACAGTGCAAGTAGCACTCGCGTCTGATCTCAGGATATCAGTGTATTGGAATGAAGAGAAGCTCCTGTTCTTGTCAGTTTCCTAAGCAGAGTTGAACTAGATCTGGCCGTGCATGTAGGAAGCAGAGTTCTTTTTTTCTGAGCAAGCTCACTGTTCTGGCCATTTAGAAAACATATAAGAGTAGAAGTGTGCTGTTTTCTAAAAGGAAGAGTGTCTTTTTTGTAAGACAAACTAGAGTTGGTTTCTACTACATAAACGGAGTTGAATTTTATGCAGTTTCTGGTCCTATGAGCAAGATTTGTTTCATGGTAATGAAAGTCACTATTGTGCTCCCATTACCATACACAGTTCTAATAGCACTGGAGTCTTTTCCCACAAGTACACTGTATTGGACTGAAGAGAAGATACTTTTCTTGTAAATTTCCTATTTAGAGTTGAACTAGATATGGCCCAAGTGTGAAGAAAGCACTGTTCTTTTGTTCTGAGCAAGCTCACTGTTCGGGCCCTATAGGAAACACAGTAGAGTAGAAGAGTGCTCTTTTCTCAAAAGCAGAGTGTGTTTTTTGTAAGGCGAGCTAGTGTTTGTTTCCCATTCATAAACGGAGTTTAATCACATGCAATTTCTGGTCCTACGTGCAAGAGTTGTTTTCTGCTAAGGAAAGTCACTATTGCACTCCCATTGCCATACACAGTGCTAATAGGACTAGCGTCTGCTCCCACCAAGTACAGTGTATTGGACAGAAGAGAAACTATTCTTCTTGTCAGTTTCCTAAGGAGAGTTGATCTAAATATTGCCCGTGTGTGTAGGAAGCACAGTTCTTTTGTTCTGAGCAAGCTCACTCTTCTCTCTATAGTAATCACAGCAGAGTGGAAGAGTGCTCTTTTCTCTAAAGCAGAGTGTATTTCTTGTAAGGCGAGCTAGCGTTTGTTTTCCAGTCAGAATTGGAGTTGAATCACATGCAGTCTCTTGTCCTACGAGCAAGAGTTGTTTTCTGGTAAGAAGAGTCACTATTGTGCTCCATTTGCCATACACAGTGCAAATAGCACTAGCGTCTATTCCCAGCAAGTACAGTGTATTGGACAGAAGAGAAACTATTCTTCTTGTCAGTTTCCTAAGGAGAGTTGATCTAAATATTGCCCGTGTGTGTAGGAAGCACAGTTCTTTTGTTCTGAGCAAGCTCTGTCTTCTGGCTCTAAAGAAAACACAGTAGAGTAAAAGAGTGCTCTTTTCTCAAAATAGATTGTCTTTCATGTAAGGTGAGCTATTGTTGGTTTCTCATTCATAAACAGAGTTGAATCACATGCAGGTTCTTGTCCTATGAGCAAAGAGTTGTTTACTGGTAAGGAAAGTCACTATTGTGCTTCCTTTTCCATACACAGTGCAAATTGCACTCGCATCTGTTGGTAGCAAGTAGAGTGTATTGGATGGAAGAAAAGCTACTGCGCTTATCAGTTTTCTAGGAAGAGTTGAGCTAGATCTGGCCTGTTTGTGTGGGAAGAACAGTTCTTTGTTCTGTGCAAGCTCACTGTTCTGGGCCTACAGGAAAAACAGTAGAGTAGAAGAGTGTTCTTTTCGCAAAACAAAGTGTGTTTCTTTTAAGGCAAGCAACTGTTTGTTTCCAATTCATAAACAGAGTTGAATCACATTAGTTTCTGGTACTTTAAGCAAGAGTTGTTTTCTTGTAAGGAAAGTCACTATTGCACTCCCATTGCCATACAAGTGCAAAGAAAACTGGCTTCTGTTTCCAGCAAGTACACTGTATTGGACTGAAGAGAAGCTACTGTTCTTGTCATTTTCCTAAACAGAATTGCACTAGATATGGCCAGGGTGTGTAGGAAGCAGAATTCTTTTGTTCTGAGACAGCTCACTGTTCTGGCCCTATAGGAAAAACAGTAGAGTAGAAGAGTGCTCTTTGCTCCAAAGCAGAGTGTGTTTCTCGTAAGGCAAGCTAGTGTTTGTTTCCCATTCATAAACGGAGTTGAATCACATGCAGTTTCTGGTCCTAGGAGAAAGTGTTTTTTTTTTGTTAAGGAAATTTACTTTGTGCTCCTATTTCCATAAACATTGCAAATAGCACTCACATCTGTTCCCAGCAAGTACAGTGTTTTGGACTGAAGAGAAGCTACTGTTCTTGTCAGTTTCCTAAGCAGAGTTGAACAAGATATGGCCCTTGTGTCGGAAGCAAAGATCTTTTGTTCTGAGCAAGCTCACTCTTCTGGCCCTATAGGAAACACAGGAGAGTAGAAGAGTGCTCTTTTCTCAAAAGCAGAGTGTGTTTCTTGTAAGGTGAGCTAGCGTTTGTTTCCCAGTCCTAAACGGAGTTGAATCACATGCAGTTTCTGGTCCTATGAGCAAGAGTTGTTTTCTGCTAAGAGTCACTATTGCGCTCCCATTGCCATACACAGTGCAAATAGCACTAGCGTCTGTTCCCAGCGAGTACAGTGTATTGGACTGAAGAGAATCTACTGTTCTTGTCAGTTTCCTAAGCAGACTTGAACTAGATATGATCCGTGTGTGTAGGAAGCACAGTTCTTTTGTTCTGAGCAAGCTCACTCTTCTGGCCCTCCAGGAAACACAGGATTGTAGAAGAGTGCTCTTTTCTCAAAAACAGAGTGTGTTTCTTGTAAGGCGAGCTAGCGTTTGTTTCCCAGTCCTAAACGGAGTTGAATCACATGCAGTTTCTGCTCCTACGAGCAAGAGTTGTTTTCTGGTAATAAGAGTCACTATTGCACTCCATTTGCCATACACAGTGCAAATAGCACTAGTGTCTGTTCCCAGCAAATACAGTGTATTGGACTGAAGAGAAGCTACTGTTCTTGTCAGATTCCTAAGCAGAGTTGAACTAGGTATGACCCGTGTGTGTGGGAAGCACAGCTCTTTTGTTCTGAGCAAGCTCACTCTTCTGGCCCTATAGGAAACCCAGTAGAGTAGAATAGTGCTCTTTTCTCAAAAGCAGAGTGTGTTTCTTGTAAGGTGAGCTAGTGTTTGTTTCCCAGTCATAAAGGAGTTGAATCACATGAAGTTTCTGGTCCCAGGAGCAAGAGTAGTTTTCTGGTAAGAAGAGTCACTACTTCACTCCATTTGCCATACACAGTGCAAATAGCACTCACGTCTGTTCCCAGCAAGTACAGTGTATTGGACTGAAGAGAAGCTACTGTTCTTGTCAGTTTCCTAAGCAGAGTTGAACTAGATATGGCCCGTGTGTGTAGGAAGCACAGTTCTTTTGTTCTGAGCAAGCTCACTCTTCTGGCCCTATAGGAAAAACAGTAGAATAGAAGAGTGCTCTTTTCTCAAAAGCAGAGTGTGTTTCTTGTACGGCGAGATAGTGTTTGTTTCCTAGTCAGAAATGGAGTTGAATCACATGCAGTTTCTGGTCCTACGAGAAAGAGTTGTTTTCTGGTAAGAAGAGTCCCTTTTGCGCTCCATTTGCCATACACAGTGCAAATAGCACTCTTGTCTGTTCCCAGCAAGTACAGTGTATTGGACTGAAGAGAAGCTACTGTTCTTGTCATTTTCCTAAGCAGAGTTGAACTAGATATGGCCCGTGTGTGTAGGAAGCACAGTTCTTTTGTTCTGAGCAAGCTCAATGATCTGGCCCTATGAGAAACCCAGTTGAGTAGAAGAGTGCTCTTTTCTCAAAAGCAGAGTGTGTTTCTTGTAAGGCGAGCTAGTGTTTGTTTCCCAGTCAGAAATGGAGTTCAATCACATGCAGTTTCTGGTCCTACGAGCAAGAGTTGTTTTCTGGTAATAAGAGTCACTATTGCACTCCATTTGCCATACACAGTGCAAATAGCACTAGTGTCTGTTCCCAGCAAATAC
>NW_026738550.1:0-10000 GCF_949786415.1 Peromyscus eremicus
CACGGGCCATATCTACTTCAATTAAGCTTAGTAAACTGACAATAACAGGAGCTTCTCTTCAGTCCAATGCACTGTACTTGCAGGGAACAGACGCGAGTGCTATTTGCACTGTGTGACAAATGGATCGCAATAGTGACTCTTCTTACCAGAAAACAACTCTTGTTCGTAGGACAAGAAATTGCATGTGATTCAACTCCATTTAGGACTGGGAAACAAACGCTAGCTCGCCTTACAATGATCACACTCTGCTTTTGAGAAAAGAGCACTCTTCTACTCTACTGTGTTTCCTATAGGGCCAGAAGAGTGAACTTGCTCAGAACAAAAGAACTGTGCTTCCGACGTATGTGCCATATCTAGTTCAACTCCCTTAGGAATCTGACAAGAAAAGTAGCTACTCTTCAGTCCAGTACACTGTACTTGCTGGGAACAGACACGAGTGCCCTTTGCACTGTGTATGGCGAATGGAGCACAAAAGTGACTCCTTTTACCACAAAACAACTCTTGCTCATAGGACCAGAAACTGCATGTGATTCAAATCCTTTTCTGATTGGGAAACAAACACTAGCTCGCCTTACAAGAAACATACTCTGCTTTTGAGAAAAGAGCATTCTTCTACTCTACTTTGTTTCCTATAGGGCCAGAAGAGTGAGCTTGCTCAGAACAAAAGAACTGTGCTTCCGACGTATGGGCCATATCTAGTTCAACTCCACTTAGGAAACTGACAAGAACAGTACCTTCTCTTCAGTGCAATACACTGTACTTCCTGGGAACAAACGCGAGTGCTATTTGCATGGTGTATGGCAATTGGTGCGCAATAGTGACTCTTCTTACCAGAAAACAACTCTTGCTCGTAGGACAAGAAACTGCATGTGATTCAACTCTATTTAGGACTGGGAAACAGACACTAGCTCGCCGTACTAGAAACACACTCTGCTTTTCAGAAAAGAGCACTCTTCTACTCTACTGTGTTTCCTATAGGGCCAGAACAGTGAGCTTGCTCTGAACAAAAGAACTGTGCTTCCTATACACATGGGCCATATCTACTTCAACTCTGCTTAAGAAATTGACAAGAACAGTAGTTTCTCTACAGTCCAATACACTGTACTTGCTGGGAACAGACGTGAGTGCTATTTGCACTGTGTTGACAATGGATCGCAATAGTGACTCTTCTTACCCAGAAAACAACTCTTGCTCGTAGGACAAGAAACTGCATGTGATTCAACTCCATTTAGGACTGGGAAACAAACACTAGCTCGCCTTTCAAGGATGACACTCTGCTTTTGAGAAAAGAGCACTCTTCTACTCTACTGTGTTTCCTATAGGGCCAGAAGAGTGAGCTTGCTCAGAAGAAAAGAACTGTGCTTCCGATACGGGCCATATCTAGTTCAACTCCACTTAGGAAACTGACGAGAACAGTAGCTACTCTTCAGGCCAATACACTGTACTTGCTGGGAACAGACACGAGTGCTCTTTGCACTGTGTATGGCGAATGGAGCACAAAAGTGACTCCTTTTACCACAAAAAAACTCTTGCTCATAGGACCAAAAACTGCATGTGATTGAAATCCTTTTCTGATTGGGAAACAAACACTAGCTCGCCTTACAAGAAACACACTCTGCTTTTGAGAAAAGAGCATTCTTCTACTCTACTGTGTTTCCTATAGGGCCAGAAGAGTGAGCTTGCTCAGAAGAAAAGAACTGTGCTTCCGACATACGGGCCATATCTAGTTCAACTCCACTTAGGAAACTGAGGAGAACAGTAGCTACTCTTCAGGCCAATACACTGTACTTGCTGGGAGCAGACGCCAGTGCTACTTGGACTATGCGTGGCAATGGGAAGGCAATCGTGACTCTTCTTACCAGTAAGCAACTCTTGCTAATAGGACCAGAAACTGCATGTGATTCAACTCTATTTCTGACTAGGAAACAACCACTAGCTCGCCTTACAAGAAACACACTCTGCTTTTGAGAAAAGAGCACTCTTCTACTCTACTGTGTTTCCTATAGGGCCAGAACAGTGAGCTTGCTCAGAACAAAAGGACTGTGCTTCCTACACACACGGGCCATATCTACTTCAATTAAGCTTAGTAAACTGACAATAACAGGAGCTTCTCTTCAGTCCAATGCACTGTACTTGCAGGGAACAGACGCGAGTGCTATTTGCACTGTGTGACAAATGGATCGCAATAGTGACTCTTCTTACCAGAAAACAACTCTTGCTCGTGGGATTGGAAATTGCATGTGATTCAAATCCATTTCTGACAGAGAAACAAACGCAAGCTCACCTTACAAGAAACACACTCTGCTTTTGAGAAAAGAGCACTCTTCTACTCTACTGTGTTTCCTATAGGGCCAGAACAGTGAGCTTTGTCAGTACAAAAGAACTGTGCGTCCTACACACACGGGCCATATCTACCTCAACTCTGCTTAGGAAACTGAGAAGAACAGGAGCTTCTCTTCAGTCCAATACACTCTACTTGCTGGTAACATACATGAGTGATATTTGCACTGTGTGGCAAATGGATCGCAATAGTGACTCTTCTTACCAGAAAACAACTCTTGCTCGTAGGACCAGAAACTGCATGAGATTAAACTCCATTTCTGACTGGGAAACAAACACTAGCTCGCCTTACAAGAAACATACTTTGCTTTTAAGAAAAGAGCACTCTTCTACTCTACTGAGTTTCCTATAGGGCCAGAACAGTGAGCTTGCTCAGAATACAAGAACGGTGCTTCCTACACACACGGGCCATATCTACTTCAACTCTGCTTAGGAAACTGACAAGAACAGTAGCTTCACTTCAATCCAATACACTGTACCTGCTGAGAACAGACGCTAGTGCTATTTGTATTGATATGGCAATGGAAGCACAAAAGTGACTCTTCTTACCAGAAAACAACTCTTGCTCATAGGACCAGAAACAGCATGTGATTCAACTCCATTTCTGATTGGGAAACAAACACTAGCTCTCCTTACAATAAACCCACTCTGCTTTTAAGAAAAGAGCACTCTACTACTCTACTGTGTTTCCTATAGGGCCAGAACAGTGAGCTTGCTCAGAACAAAAGAACTGTGCGTCCTACACACATGGGCCATATCTACTTCAACAATAACTAGGACACTGACAAAAACAGTAGCATCTCTTCAGTCCAATACACTGTACTTGCTGGGAACAGACGCGAGTGCTATTTGCACTGTGTGGCAAATGGATCGCAATAGTGACTCTTCTTACCAGAAAACAACTCTTGCTCGTAGGACCAGAAAATGCATGAGATTCAACTCCACATCAGACAGGGAAACAAACACTAGCTCACCTTACAAGAAACACACTCTGCTTTTGAGAAAAGAGCACTCTTCTACTCTACTGTGATTCCTATAGGGCCTGAACAGTGAGCTTGCTCAGTACAAAAGAACTGTGCTTAATACACACACGGGCCATATCTACTTCAACTCTGCTTAGGAAACTGACAAGAACAGTAGCTTCTCTTCAGTCCAATGCACTGTACTTGCTGGGAACAGACGCGAATGCTATTTTCACTGTGTGGCAAATGGATTGCAATAGTGACTCCTCTTACCAGAAAAAAACTCTTTCTCATAGGACCAGAAACTGCATGATATTCAACTCCATTTCTGACAGGGAAACAAACACTAGCTCGCCTTACATGAAACCCACTCTGCTTTTGAGAAAAGAGCACTCTTCTACTCTACTGTGTTTCCTATAGGGCCAGAACAGTGAGCTTGCTCAGAACAAAAGAACTGTGCTTCCTACACACACGGGCCATATCTACTACAACTCTACCTAGAACCTGACAAGAACAGTAGCATCTCTTCAGTCCAATTCACTGTACTTGCTGGGTACAGAAGTGAGTGCTACTTGCACGGTGTGGCAAATGGATCGCAATCGTGACTCATCTTACCAGAAAACAACTCTTGCTCATAGGACCAAAAACTGCATTAGATTTAACTCCATTTCTGACTGGGAAACAAACACTAGCTGGCCTTACAAGAAACACACTATGCTTTAGAGAAAACAGCACTCTTCTACTCTACTGTGTTTCCTATAGGGCCAGAACAGTGAGCTTGCTCAGTACAAAAAAACTGTCCTTCCTACACACACGGGCCATATCTACTTCAACTCTGCTTAGTAAACTGACAAGAAAAGTACCTTCTCTTCCGTCCAATACACTGTACTTGCTGGGAACAGATGCGAGTGCTATTTGCACTGTGTATGGCAATGGGAGCGCAATAGTGACTCTTCTTACCAGAAAAAAACTCTTGCTCATAGGACCAGAAACAGCATGTGATTCAAATCCGTTTCTGACTGGGAAACAAACACTAGCTCGCCTTACAAGAAACACACTCTGCTTTTGAGAAAAGAGCACTCTTCTACTCTACTGTGTTTCCTATAGGGCCAGAACAGTGAGCTTGCTCAGAAAAAATGAACTGTGCTTCCAACACACACGGGCCATATCTACTTCCACTATGCTTAGAAAACTGACAAGAACAGTAGCTTCTCTTCAGTCCAATACACTGTACTTCCTGGGAACAGACGTGAGTGCTACTTGCACTGTGTGTGACAATGGGAAAGCAATCGTGACTCTTCTTACCAGAAAACAACTCTTGCTCATAGGACCAGAAACTGCATGTGATTCAACTCTATTTCTGACTGGGAAACAAACACTAGCTGGCCTAACGAGAAACACACTCTGCTTTTGAGAAAAGAGCACTCATCTACTCTACTGTGTTTCCTATAGGGCCAGAACAGTGAGCTTGCTCAGAACAAAAGAACTGTGCTTCCTACACATGGGCCATATCTACTTCAACTCTGCTTCGGAAACGGACAAGGACTGTAGCTTCTCTTCAGTCCAATACACTGCACTGGCAGGGAACATACGCGAGTGCTCTTTGCACTGTGTATGGATATGGGAGCACAAAAGTTACACCTCTTACGAGAAAACAACTCTTGCTCGTAGGACCAGAAACTGCATTAGATTCAATTCCATTTCTGACTGGGAAACAAACACTAGCTCGCCTCAGAAGAAACACACTCTGCTTTTCAGAAAAGAGCATTCTTCTACTCTACTGTGTTTTCTATAGGGGCAGAACAGTGAGCTTGCTCAGAATAAAAGAACTGTGCTTCCCACCCACACGGCCCATATCTACTTCAACTCTACTTAGGAAACTGACAAGAACAGTAGCATCTCTTCAGTCCAATACACTGTACTTGCTGAGAACAGACGTGAGTGCTATTTGCACTGTGTATGGCAATGGGAGCACAATAGTGACTCTTCTTACCAGATAACAACTCTTGCTAGTAGGACCAGAAACTGCATGAGATTCAACTCCATTTCTGACTGGGAAACAAACACTAGCTCGCCTTACAAGAAACACACTCTACTTTTGAGAAAAAAGCACTCTTCTACTCTACTGTGTTTCCTATAGGGGCAGAACAGTGAGCTTGCTCAGAACAAAAGAACTGTGCTTCCTACACACACGGGCCATATCTACTTCAACTCTGCTTCGGAAACTGAAAAGAACAGTAGCTTCTCTTCAGTCCAATACACTGTACTTGCTGGGAACAGACGCGAGTAATATTTGCACTGTGTGGCAAATGGATCACAATAGTGACTCCTCTTACCCAGAAAACAACTCTTGCTCATACTACCAGAAACTGTATGTGATTCAACTCTATTTCTGACCTGGAAACAAACACTAGCTCGGCTTACAAGAAACACACTCTGCTTTTGAGAAAAGAGCACTCTTCTACTCTACTGTGTTTCCTATAGGGCCAGAACAGTGAGCTTGCTCAGAACAAAAGAACTGTGCTTCCTACATGCACGGGCCACATCTACTTCAACTCTAGTTAGGAAACGGACAAGAACAGTACCATCTCTTCAGTCCAATACACTGTACTTGCTGGGAACAGACGCGAGTGCTATTTGCACTGTGTGGCAAATGGATCGCAATAGTGACTCCTCTTACCAGAAAACAACTCTTTCTCGTAGGACCCGAAACTGCATGATATTCAACTCCATTTCTGACAGGGAAACAAACACTAGCTCGCCTTACATGAAACACACTCTGCTTTTGAGAATAGAGCACTCTTCTACTCTACTGTGTTTCCAATAGGGCCAGAACAGTGAGCTTGCTCAGTACAAAAAAACTGTGCTTCCTACACACAAGGGCCATATCTACTACAACTCTGCTTAGGAAACTGACAAGAACAGTAGCTTCTCTTCTGTCCAATACACTGTACTTGCTGGAAACAGATGCAAGTGCAATTTGCACTGTGTATGGCAATTGGAGCACAATAGTGACTCTTCTTACCAGAAAAGAACTCTTGCTCATAGGACCAGAAAGTGCAAGTGATTCAACTCCATTTCTGACAGGGAAACAAACACTAGCTCGCCTTATAGGAAACCCACTCTGCTTTTGAGAAAATAGCACTCTTCTACTCTACAGTGTTTCCTATAGGGCCAGAACAGTGAGCTTGCTCAGTACAAAAGAACTGTGCTTAATACACACACGGGCCATATCTACTTCAACTCTGCTTAGGAAACTGACAAGAACAGTAGCTTCTCTTCAGTCCAATGCACTGTACTTGCTGGGAACAGACGCGAATGCTATTTTCACTGTGTGGCAAATGGATCGCAATAGTGACTCCTCTTACCAGAAAAAAACTCTTTCTCGTAGGACCAGAAACTGCATGATATTCAACTCCATTTCTGACAGGGAAACAAACAATAGCTTGCCTTACATGAAACACACTCTGCTTTTGAGAAAAGAGCACTCTTCTACTCTACTGTGTCTCCTATAGGGCCAGAACAGTGAGCTTGCTCAGAACAAAAGAACTGTGCTTCCTACACACACGGGCCATATCTACTACAACTCTACCTAGAACCTGACAAGAACAGTAGCATCTCTTCAGTCCAATTCACTGTACTTGCTGGGTACAGAAGTGAGTGTTACTTGCACGGTGTGGCAAATGGATCGCAATCGTGACTCATCTTACCAGAAAACAACTCTTGCTCATAGGACCAAAAACTACATTAGATTTAACTCCATTTCTGACTGGGAAACAAACACTAGCTGGCCTTACAAGAAACACACTATGCTTTAGTGAAAAGAGCACTCTTCTACTCTACAGTGTTTCCTATAGGGCCAGAACAGTGAGATTGCTCAGTACAAAAAAACTGTGCTTCCTACACACACGGGCCATATCTCCTTCAACTCTGCTTAGTAAACTGACAAGAAAAGTAGCTTCTCTTCAGTCCAATACACTGTACTTGCTGGGAACAGACTCGAGTAATATTTGCACTGTGTGGCAAATGGATCGCAATAGTGACTCTTCTTACCCAGAAAACCACTCTTGCTCATACGACCAGAAACTGTATGTGATTCAACTCTATTTCTGACTGGGAAACAAACACTAGCTCATGTTACAATAAACACACTCTGCTTTTGAGAAAAGAGCACTCTTCTACTCTACTGTGTTTCCTAAAGGGCCAGAACAGTGAGCTTACTCTCAACAAAAGAACTGTGCTTCCTACACACACGGGCCATATCTACTTCAACTCTGCTTAGGAAACTGACAAGAACAGGAGCTTCTCTTCAATCCAATACACTGTACTTGCTGGGAAGAGACACGAGTGCTATTTGCACTGTGTATGGCAATGGGAGCACAATAGTGACTCTTCTTACCAGAAAACATCTCTTGCTCGTAGGAATAGAAACAGCATGTGATTCCACTCCATTTCTGACTGGGAAACAAACACTAGCTCGCCTTACAAGAAACACACTGTGCTTTTGAGAAAAGAGCACTCTTCTACTCTACTGTGTTTCCTATTGGGCCAGAACAGTGAGCTTGCTCAGGATAAAAGAAATGTGCTTCCTAAACACACGGGCCATATCTACTTCAACTCTGCTTAGGAAACTGACAAGAACAGTAGCTTCTCTTCAGTCCAATACACTGTACTTGCTGGGAACAGACGCGAGTGCTATTTGCACTGTGTATGGCAATGGGAGCACAACAGTGACTCTTCTTACCAGAAAACAACTCTTGCTCTTGGAATAGAAACAGCATGTGATTACACTCCATTTCTGACTGGGAAACAAACACTAGCTTGCCTTACAAGAAACACACTCTGCTTTTGAGAAAAGAGCACTCTTCTACTCTACTGTGTTTCCTATAGGGGCAGAACAGTGAGCATGCTCAGAACAAAAGATCTGTGCTTCTTACACACACGGGCCATATCTACTTCAACTCTGCTTGGAAACTGACAAGAACAGTAGGTTCTCTTCAGTCCAATACACTGTAATTGCTGGGAACAGACGTGAGTGCTATTTGCAGTGTGTGGCAAATGGATCGCAATAGTGAATGTTTTTACCGGAAAACAACTCTTGCTCATACTACCAGAAACTGTATGTGATTCAACTCTATTTCTGACCTGGAAACAAACACTAGCTCGGCTTACAAGAAACACACTCTGCTTTTGGGAAGAGAGCACTCTTCTACTCTACTGTGTTTCCTATAGGGCCAGAACAGTGAGCTTGCTCAGAACAAAAGAACTGTGCTTCCTACATGCACGGGCCACATCTACTTCAACTCTAGTTAGGAAACGGACAAGAATAGTACCATCTCTTCAGTCCAATACACTGTACTTGCTGGGAACAGACGCGAGTGCTATTTGCACTGTGTGGCAAATGGATCGCAATAGTGACTCCTCTTACCAGAAAAAAACTCTTTCTCGTAGGGCCAGAAACTGCATGATATTCAACTCCATTTCTGACAGGGAAACAAACAGTAGCTCGCCTTACATGAAACACACTCTGCTTTTGAGAAAAGAGCACTCTTCTACTCTACTGTGTTTCCAATAGGGCCAGAACAGTGAGCTTGCTCAGTACAAAAAAACTGTGCTTCCTACACACAGGGTCCATATCTACTTCAACTCTGCTTATGAAACTGACAAGAACAGTAGCTTCTCTTCTGTCCAATACACTGTACTTGCTGGAAACAGATGCGAGTGCTATTTGCACTGTGTATGGCAATGGGAGCGCAATAGTGACTCTTCTTACCAGAAAACAACTCTTGCTCATAGGACCAGGAACTGCAAGTGATTCAACTCCATTTCTGACAGGGAAACAAACACTAGCTCGCCTTATAGGAAACCCACTCTGCTTTTGAGAAAATAGCACTCTTCTACTCTACAGTGTTTCCTATAGGGCCAGAACAGTGAGCTTGCTCAGTACAAAAGAACTGTGCTTAATACACACACGGGCCATATCTACTTCAACTCTGCTTAGGAAACTGACAAGAACAGTAGCTTCTCTTCAGTCCAATGCACTGTACTTGCTGGGAACAGACGCGAATGCTATTTTCTCTGTGTGGCAAATGGATCGCAATAGTGACTCCTCTTACCAGAAAACAACTCTTTCTCGTAGGACCAGAAACTGCATGATATTCAACTCCATTTCTGACAGGGAAACAAACACTAGCTCGCCTTACATGAAACACACTCTGCTTTTGAGAAAAGAGCACTCTTCTACTCTACTGTGTCTCCTATAGGGCCAGAACAGTGAGCTTGCTCAGAACAAAAGAACTGTGCTTCCTACACACAAGGGCCATATCTTCTACAACTCTACCTAGAACCTGACAAGAACAGTAGCATCTCTTCAGTCCAATTCACTGTACTTGCTGGGTACAGAAGTGAGTGCTACTTGCACGGTGTGGCAAATGGATCGCAATCGTGACTCACCTTACCAGAAAACAACTCTTGCTCATAGGACCAAAAACTACATTAGATTTAACTCCATTTCTGACTGGGAAACAAACACTAGCTCGCCTTACAAGAAACACACTATGCTTTAGAGAAAAGAGCACTCTTCTACTCTACTGTGTTTCCTATAGGTCCAGAACAGTGACCTTGCTCAGTACAAAATAACTGTGCTTCATACACACGGGCCATATCTACTTCAACTCTGCTTAGTAAACTGACAAGAA
>NW_026738551.1:0-10000 GCF_949786415.1 Peromyscus eremicus
AATGTGTATGGTAATGGGAGCGCAATAGTGACATTCCTAACCAGAAAACAAGTCTTGCTCTTAGGACCAAAAACTGCATGTGATTCAATTTCATTTAGAACTCAGAAAGAAACGCTAGCTCGCCTTACAAGAAACACACTCTGCTTTTGAAAAAAAAGAGCACTCTTCTACTCTTCTGTATTTCCTATAGGGCCAGAACAGTGAGCTTGCACAGAACAAAAGAAGTGTGCTTCCTACACACACGGCCATATCTAGTTCAATTCTGCTTAGGATACTGACAAGAACAGTATCTCGTCTTCAGTTAAAATACACTGTATATGCTGGGAACAGACACCAGTGCTATTTGCCCTGTGTATGACAATGGGAGCGCAATAGTGACTCTTGTTACCAGAAAACAACTCTTGCTCATAGAACCAGAAACAGCATGTAATTCCACTCCATTTTGGACTGGGAAAGAAACACTAGCTCGCCTTACAAGAAACACATTCTGCTTTTGAGAAAAGAGCACTCTTCTACACTACTGTGTTTCCTATGGTGTCCGAATAGTGAGCTTGCTCAGAACAAAAGAACTGTGCTTCCTACACACACGGGCCATATCTAGTTCAACTCTGCTTAGAAAACTGACAAGAACAGTAGCTCCTCTTCAGTCCAATACACTGTACTTGCTGGGAACATACGCGAGTGCTATTTGCACTGTGTATGGCAATGAGAGCACATTAGTGACATTCCTTACCAGAAAACAACTCTTGCTCATAGGAAAAAAAACTGCATGTGATTCAACTCCATTTAGAACTGGGAAATAAATGCTAGATCGCCTTACAAGAAATACACTCTGCTTTTGAGAAAAGAGCACTCTTCTACTCTACTGTGTTTATTATAGGGCCAGAACAGTAAGCTTGCACAGAACAAAAGAAGTGTGCTTCCTACACACACTGCCATATCTAGTTCAATTCACCTTAGGAAACTGACAGGAGCAGTATACCCTCTTCAGTCAAATACACTGCACATGCTGGGAACAGACACCAGTGCTATTTGCCCTGTGTATGACAATGGGAGCGCAATAATGACTCTTCTTACCAGAAAACAACTCTTGCTCGTAGGACCAGAAACTGCGTGTGACTCAACTCCATTTAGGACTGGGATGAAACACTAGCTCGCCTTACAAGAAACACACTCTGCTTTTGAGAAAAGAGGACTCTTCTACTCTACTGTGTTTCCTATATGGCCAGAACAGTGAACTTGCTCAGAACAAAAGAACTGTGCTTCCTACACACAGGGGCCATATCTAGTTCAACTCTGCTTAGGAAACTGACCAGAACAGTAGCTCCTCTTCAGTCCAATACTCTGTACATGCAGGGAACAGACGCGAGTGCTATTTGCACTGAGTATGGCAATGAGAGCACAATAGTGACTCTTCTTACAAGAAAAAAACTCTTGCTCGTAGGACCAGAAACTGCACGGGATTCAATTCCATTTCTGACTGGGAAACAAACACTAGCTTTCCTTTCAATAAACAAACTCTGCTTTTGAGAAAAAAGCACTCTTCTACTCTACTGTGTTTCCTATGGGGTCCAAACAAGAGCTTGCTCAGAACAAGAGAACTGTGCTTTCTACACACATGGCCATATCTAGTTCAATTCTGCTTAGGAACCTGACAAGAACAGTAGATCCTCTTCAGTCCAATACACTGTACTTGCTGGGAACCAAGGCCAGTGCTATTTGCCCTGTGTATGACAATGGGAGCACAATAGTGACTCTTCTTACCAGAAAACAAATCTTGCTCGTAGGACCAGAAAGTGCATGTGATTCAACTCCATTTAGGACTGGGAAACAAACGCTAGCTCCCCTTACAAGAAACACACTCTGCTTTTGAGAAAAGAGCACTCTCCTACTCCACTGTGTTTCCTATGGGGTCCGAACAGGGAGCTTGCTCAGAAAAATAGAACTGTGCTTCCTACACACACGTGCCATATCTAGTTCAACTCTGCTTAGGACACTGACAAGAACAGTAGCTCCTCTTCAGTCCAATACACTGTACTTGCTGGAAACAGACGCGAGTGCTATTTGCACTGTGTATGGCAAAGGGAGCGCAATAGTGACTTTCCTTACTAGAAAACAACTCTTGCTGTTAGGATCAAAAACTGCATGTGATTCAACTCCATTTAGGACTGGGAAACAAACACTAGCTCCCCTTACAGGAAACACACTCTGCTTTTGAGAAAAGAGCACTCTTCTACTCTACTTTGTTTCCTATAGGGCCAGAACAGAGTGCCTGCTCAGAACAAAAGAACTGTGCTTCCTACATACAGGGCCATATCTAGTTCAATTCTGCTTAGGAAACTGACAAGAACAATAGATCCTTTTCAGTCCAATACACTGTACATGCTGGGAACAGACGCGAGTGCTATTTGCCCTGTGTATGGCAATGGGAGCGCAGTAGTGACTCTTAGTACCAGAAAACAAATCTTGCTAGTAGGACCAGAAACTGCATGTGATTAAACTCCATTTAGGACTGGGAAACAAACGCTAGCTCGCCTTACAAGAAACAAACTCTGCTTTTGAGAAAAGAGCACTCTCCTACTCTACTCTGTTTCCTATGGGGTCCGAACAGTGAGATTGCTCAGAAAAAAGAACTGTGCTTCCTACACACACGTGCCATATCTAGTTCAACTCTGCTTAGGAAACTGACAAGAACAGTAGCTCCTCTTCAGTCCAATACACTGTACTTGCTGGGAACAGCCGCGAGTGCTATTTGCACTGTGTATGGCAATGGGAGCGCAATAGTGACATTCCTTACCAGGAAACAACTCTTGCTCATAGGACCAAAAACTGCATGTGACTCAACTCCATTTAGGACTGGGAAAGAAAAGCAAGCTCGCCTTACAAGAAACAGACTCTGCTTTTGAGAAAAGAGCACTCTTCTACTCTACTGTGTTTCCTATAAAGCCAGAACAGTGAACTTGCTCAGAACAAAAAACTGTGCTTCCTACACACACTGGCCATATCTAGTTTAACTCTGCTTAGGAAACTGACAAGAACAGTAGCTCCTATTCAGTCCAATACTCTGTACATGCAGGGAAGAGACGCCAGTGCTCTATGCACTGTGTATGGCAATGGGAGCGCAATAGTGACTCTTATTACCAGAAAAAACTCTTGCTCGTAGGACCAGAAACTGCACGGGATTCAATTCCATTTCTGACTGGGAAACAAACACTAGCTTGCCTTTCAAGAAACACACTCTGCTTTTGAGAAAAGAGCACTCTTCTACTCTACAGTGTTTCCTATGGTGTCCGAACAGTGAGCTTGCTCAGAACAAAAGAATGTGTTTCCTACACACACGGGCCATATCTAGTTCAACTCTGCTTAGGAAACTGACAAGAACAGGAGCTCCTCTTCAGTCCAGTACACTGTATTTGCTGGGAACAGACACGAGTGCTATTTGCACTGTGTATGGCAAAGGGAGCACAATAGTGACTTTCCTTACCAGAAAACAACTCTTGCTGCTAGGACCAAAAACTGCATGTGATTCAACTCCATTTAAGACTGGAAAACAAACGCTAGCTCGCCTTACAAGAAACACACTCTGCTTTTGAGAAAAGAGCACTCTTCTACTCTTCTGTGTTTCCTATGGGGTCCGAACAGTGAGCTTGGTCAGAACAAAAGAACTGTGCTTCCTACACACACGGGCTGTATCTAGTTCAACTCTGCTTAGGAAACTGACAAGAACAGTAGCTCCTCTTCAGACTAATACACTGTACTTGCTGGAAACAGACGCGAGTGCTATTTGCACTGTGTATGGCAAAGGGAGCGCAATAGTGACTTTCCTTACCAGAAAACAACTCTTGCTGGTAGGACCAAAAACTGCATGTGATTCAACTCCATTTAGTACTGGGAAACCAACGCTAGCTCACCTTACTAGAAAAACACTCTGCTTTTGAAAAAGAGCACTCTTCTACTCTACTGTGTTTCCTATAGGGCCTCAACAGAGAGCTTGCTCAGAACAAAAGAACTGTGCTTCCTACATACACGGCCATATCTAGTTCAATTCTGCTTAGGAAACTGAC
The DNA here is from genome assembly GCF_949786415.1 of Peromyscus eremicus. NCBI lineage: Eukaryota > Metazoa > Chordata > Mammalia > Rodentia > Cricetidae > Peromyscus > Peromyscus eremicus. The sequence continues at coordinate 4,065 of NW_026738551.1, forward strand.
AAAAACAATAGATCCTTTTCAGTCCAATACACTGTACATGCTGGGAACAGACGCATGTGCTATTTGCCCTGTGTATGGCAATGGGAGCCCAATAGTGACTCTTCTTACGAGAAAACTACTCTTGCTCGTAGGACCAAAAACTGCATGTGACTCAACTCCATTTAGGACTGGGAAACAAACACTAGCTAGCCTTACAAGAAACACACTCTGCTTTTGAGAAAAGAGCACTCTTCTACTCTACTGTGTTTCCTATAGGGCCAGAACAGTGAGCTTGCTCAGAAAAAAGAACTGTGCTTCCTACACACACGGGCCATATCTAGTTCAATTCTTCTTAGGAAACTGACAAGAACAGTGGAACCTCTTCAGTCCAATACACTTTACATGCTGGGAACAGACGCCAGTGCTATTTGCCCTGTGTGGCAATGGGAGCACAATAGTGATTTTCCTTACCAGAAATAAACTCTTGCTCATAGGACCAGAAACTGCATGGGATTCAACTCCATTTAGGACTGGGAAACAAACGCTAGCTTGCCGTACAAGAAACACACTCTGCTTTTGAGAACAGAGCACTCTTCTACTCTACAGTGTTTCCTATGGTGTCCGAACAGTGAGCTTGCTCTGAACAAAAGAACTGTGCTTCCTACACACACGGCCATATCTAGTTCAATTCTGCTTAGGAACCTGACAAGAACAGTAGATCCTCTTCAGTCCAATACACCGTACTTGCTGGGAACAGATGCCAGTGCTATTTGTCCTGTGTATGGCAATGGCAGCGCAATAGTGACTATTCTTTTCATAAAAGAACTCTTGCACCTAGGATTAGAAACCTCATGTGATTCAACTCCATTTAGGACTGGGAAAAAAACACTAGCTGGCCTTACATGATACACACTCTGCTTTTGAGGAAAGAGCACTCTTCTACTCTATTGTGTTTCCTATGGTGTCCGAACAGTGAGCTTGATCAGAACAAGAGAACTGTGCTTCCTACATACACGGGCCATATCTAGTTCAACTCTGCTTAGAAAACTGACAAGAACAGTAGCTCCTCTTCAGTCCAATACACTGTACTTGCTGGGAACAGACGCGAGTGCTATTTGCACTGTGTATGGCAATGAGAGCACAATAGTGACATTCCTTACCAGAAAAGAACTCTTGCTCATAGGAAAAAAAACTGCATGTGATTCAACTCCATTTTGAACTGGGAAATAAATGCTAGCTCGCCTTACAAGAAACCCACTCTGCTTTTGAGAAAAGAGCACTCTTCTACTCTACTGTGTTTCCTATGGTGTCCGAACAGTGACCTTGCTCAGAACAAAAGAACTGTGCTTCCTACACACACGGGCCATATCTAGTTCAACTCTGTTTCAGAAACTGACAAGAACAGTAGCTCCTCTTCAGTCCAATACTCTGTACATGCAGGGAACAGACGCGAGTGCTATTTGCACTGAGTATGGCAATGGGAGCGCAATAGTGACTCTTCTTACAAGAAAAAAACTCTTGCTCGTTGGAACAGAAACTGCACGGGATTCAATTCCATTTCTGACTGGGAAACAAACACTAGCCCGCCTTTCAATAAACACACTCTGCTTTTGAGAAAAGAGCACTCTTCTACTCTACTGTGTTTCCTATGGGGTCCAAATAGTGAGCTTGCTCAGAACAAAAGAACTGTGCTTTCTACACACATGGCCATATCTAGTTCAATTCTGCTTTGGAACCTGACAAGAACAATAGCTCCTCTTCAGTCCAATACACTGTACTTGCTGGGAACCAAAGCCAGTGCTATTTGCCCTGTGTATGACAATGGGAGCGCCACAGTGTCTCTTCTTACCAGAAAACAAATCTTGCTCGTAGGACCAGAAAGTGCATGTGATTCAACTCCATTTAGGACTGGGAAACAAACGCTAGCTCGCCTTACAAGAAACACACTCTGCTTTTGAGAAAAGAGCACTCTCCTACTCTACTGTGTTTCCTATGGTGTCCGAACAGTGAGCTTGCTCAAAAAAAAAAAGAACTGTGCTTCCTACACACACGTGCCATATCTAGTTCAACTCTGCTTAGGAAACTGACAAGAACAGTAGCTCCTCTTCAGTCCAACACACTGTACTTGCTGGAAACAGACGCGAGTGCTATTTGCACTGTGTATTGCAAAGGGAGCACAATAGTGTCTTTCCTTACTAGAAAATATCTCTTCCTGGTAGGACCAAAAACTGCATGTGATTCAACTCCATTTAGGACTGGGAAACAAACGCTAGCTCGCCTTTAAAGAAACACACTCTGCTTTTGAGAAAAGAGCACTCTTCTACTCTACTGTGTTTCCTATAGGGCCAGAACAGAGAGCTTGCTCAGAACAAAAGAACTGTGCTTTCTACATACAGGGCCATATCTATTACAATTCTGCTTAGGAAACTGACATGAATAATAGATCCTTTTCAGTCCAATACACTGTAAATGCTGGGAACAGACGCGAGTTCTATTTGCCCTGTGTATTACAATGGGAGCGCAATAGTGACTCTTCTTACCGGAAAACAACTCTTGCTCGTTGGAACAGAAACTGCATGTGATTCAACTCCATATAGGACTGGGAAAAAAACACTAGCTGGACTTACAAGAAACACACTCTGCTTTTGAGAAAAGAGCACTCTTCTACTCTACTGTGTTTCCTATTGGGCCAGAATACAGAGCTTGCTCAGAAAAAAAGAACTGTGCTTCCTACACACACGTGCCATATCTAGTTCAACACTGCTTAGGAAACTGACAAGAACTGTAGCTCCTCTTCAGTCCAATACACTGTACATGCAGGGAACAGACGCCAATGCTATTTGCACTGTATATGCCAATGGGAGCGCAATAGTGACATTCCTTACCAGAAAAAAACTCTTGCTCATAGGACCAGAAACTGCTCAGGATTCAATTCCATTTCTGACTGGGAAACAAACACTAGCTTGCCTTTCAAGAAACACACTCTGCTTTTGAGAAAAGAGCACTCTTCTACTCTACAGTGTTTCCTATGGTGTCCGAACAGTGAGCTTGCTCAGAACAAAAGAACTGTGCTTCCTACACACACCGGCCATATCTAGTTCAACTCTGCTTAGGAAACTGACAAGAACAGTAGCTCCTCTTCAGTCCAATACACTGTACTTGATGGGAACAGACACGAGTGCTATTTGCACTATGTATGGCAATGGGAGCGCAATAATGACTTTCCTTTCCGGAAAACAACTCTTGCTCGTAGGATCAGAAACTGCATGTGATTCAACTTCATTTAGGACTGGGAAACAAACGCTAGCTCGACTTACAAGAAACACACTCTGCTTTTGAGAAAAGAGCACTCTTCTACTCTACTGTGTTTCCTATAGGGCCAGAACAGAGAGCTTGCTCAGAACAAAAGAACTGTGCTTCCTACATACACGGCCATATCTAATTCAATTCTGCTTAGGAAACTGACAAGAACAATAGATCCTTTTCAGTCCAATACACTGTACATGCTGGGAACAGACGCGAGTGCTATTTGCACTATGTATGGCAATGGGAGCGCAATAGTGACTTTCCTTACCAGAAAACAACTCTTGCTCGTAGGACCAGAAATTGCATGTGATTCAACTCCAATTAGGAATGGGAAACAAACGCTAACTCGCCTTACAAGAAACACACTCTGCTTTTGAGAAAAGAGCACTCTTCTACTCTACTGTGTTTCCTATGGGGTCTGAACAGTGAGCTTGCTCAGAACAAAAGAACTGTGCTTCCTACACACACGGGCTGTATCTAGTTCAACTCTGCTTAGGAAACTGACAAGAACAGTAGCTCCTCTTCAGACTAATACACCGTACTTGCTGGGAACAGACGCCAGGGCTATTTGTCCGGTGTATGGCAATGGCAGTGCAATAGTGACTATTCTTACCATAAAACAACTCTTGCTCGTAGGATTAGAAACTGCATGTGATTCAACTCCATTTAGGACTGGGAAACAAACGGTAGCTCGCCTTTCAAGAAACACACTCTGCTTTAGAGAAAAGAGCACTCTTCTACTCTACTGTGTTTCCTAGAGGGCCAGAACAGAGAGCTTGCTCAGAACAAAAGAACTGTGCTTCCTACACACACGTGCCATATCTAGTTCAGTTCTGCTTAGGAAACTGACAAGAACAATAGATCCTTTTCAGTCCAATACACTGTAAATGCTGGGAACAGACGCGAGTGCTATTTGCCCTGTGTATGACAATGGGAGCGCAATAGTGACTCTTCTTACCAGAAAACAACTCTTGCTCGTAGGACAAGAAACAGCATGTTATTCAACTCCATATAAGGCTGGGAAAAACACACTAGCTGGTCTTACAAGAAACACACTCTGCTTTTGAGAAAAGAGAACTCTTCTACTCTATTGTGTTTCCTAGGGGTCCGAACAGTGAGCTTGCTCAGAACAAAAGAACTGTGCTTCCTACACACACGGGCCATATCTAGTTCAACTCTGCTTAGAAAACTGACAAGAACAGTAGCTCCTCTTCAGTCCAATACACTGTACTTGCTGGGAACCGACACGAGTGCTATTTGCACTGCATATTGCAATGGGAGCGCAATAGTGACTTTCCTACCAGAAAACAACTCTTGCTCGTAGGACCAGAAACAGCATGTGATTCAACTCCATTTAGGACTGGGAAACAAATGCTAGCTTGCCTTACATGAAACACACTCTGCTTTTGAGAAAAGAGCACTCTTCTACTCTACTGTGTTTCCTATAGGGCCAGAACAGAGAGCTTGCTCAGAACAAAAGAACTGTGCTTCCTACATACAGGGCCATATCTATTTCAATTCTGCTTAGGAAACTGACAAGAACAATGGATCCTTTTCAGTCCAATACACTGTAAATGCTGGGAACAGAAGCGAGTGCTATTTGCCCTGTGTATTACAATGGGAGCGCAATAGTGACTCTTCTTACCAGAAAACAACTCTTGCTCGTAGGACCAGAAACTGCATGTGATTGAACTCCATTTAGGACTGGGAAACAAACGCTAGCTCGCCTTACAAGGAACACACTCTGCTTTTGAGAAAAGAGCACTCTTCTACTCTACTGTGTTTCCTATGGGGATCGAACAGTGAGCGTGCTCAGAACAAAAAATCTGTGCTTCCTACACAAGGGCCATATCTAGTTCAACTCTGCTTAGGATACTGACAAGAACAGTAGCTCCTCTTCAGTCCAATACACTGTACTTGCTGGGAACAGACGTGAGTGCTATTTGCACTTTTTATGTCAATGGGATGGCAATAGTGACTCTTCTTACCAGAAAACAACTCTTGCTCGTAGGACCGCAAACTGCATGTGACTCAAATCCATTTAGCACTGGGAAACAAACGCTAGCTTGTCTTACAAGGAACACACTCTGCTTTTGAGAAAAGAGCACTTTCTACTCTACTGGGTTTCCTATAGGGCCAGAACAGTGAGCTTGCTCAGAACAAAAGAACTGTGATTCCTACACACACGGGCCATATATAGTTCAATTCTGCTTAGGAAACTGACAAGAACAGTAGATCCTCTTCAGTCCAACACACTGTACTTGCTGGGAACAGATGCGAGTGCTATTTGTACTGTGTATGGCAATGGGAGTGCAATAGTGACTCTTCTTACCAGAAAACAACTCTTGCTCTTAGGACCAGAAACTGCATTTGATTCAACTCCATTTAGGACTGGGAAACAAACACTAGCTCGCCTTACAAGAAACACACTCTGCCTTTGAGAAAAGAGCACTCTTCTACTCTACTGTGTTTCCTATAGGGCCAGAACAGTGAGCTTGCTCAGAACAAAAGAACTGTGCTTCCTACACACATAGGCCATATCTGGTTCAACTCTGCTTAGGAATCTGAAAAGAAAAGTAGCTCCTCTTAAGTCCAATACTCTGTAAAGGCTGGGAACACACGCGAGTGCAATTTGCAATGTGTATGGTAAT
>NW_026738552.1:0-10000 GCF_949786415.1 Peromyscus eremicus
CTCTGCTTAGGAAACTGACAAGAACAGTAGCTTCTCTTTATTCCAATACACTGTACTTGCTGGGAACAGATGCGAGTGCTACTTGCACTGTGTATCGCAATTAGAACGCAATAGAGACTCTTCTTACCAGAAAAAAACTCTTGCTCATAGGACCAGAAACTGCATGTGATTCAACTCCATTTCTGACTGGGAAAGAAACACTAGCTCGCCGTCAAAGAAACACACTCTGCTTTTTAGAAAAGAGCACTCTTCTAATCTACTGTGTTTCCTATAGGGCCAGAACAGTGAGCTTCCTCAGAACAAAAGAACTGTGCTTCCTACACACACGTGCCATATCTACTTCAACTCTGCTTAGGAAACTGACAAGAACAGTAGCTTCTCTTCAGTCCAATACACTGTACTTGCTGGGAACAGACGCGAGTGCTATTTGCACTGTGTACGGCAATGGGAGCACAATAGTGACTCTTCTTAACAGAAAACAAGTCTTGCTCGTAGGACAAGAAACTGCATGTGATTCAACTCCATTTCTGACTGGGAAACAAACACTAGCTCGCCTTACAAGAAAGACACTCTGATTTTGAGAAAAGAGCACTCTTCTACTCTACTGTGTTTCCTATAGGGCCAGAACAGTGAGCTTCCCCAGAACAAAAGAACTGTGCTTCCTACACACACGGGCCATAAATACTTCAACTCTGCTTAGGAAACTGACAAGAACAGTAGCTTCTCTTCAGTCCAATACACTGTACTTGCTGGGAACAGACGCGAGTGCTATTTGCACTGTGTACGGCAATGGGAGCACAATAGTGACTCTTCTTAACAGAAAACAAATCTTGCTCGTAGGACAAGAAACTGCATGTGATTCAACTCCATTTCTGACAGGGAAACAAACACTAGCTCGCCTTACATGAAAGACACTCTGATTTTGAGAAAAAGAGCACTCTTCTACTCTACTGTGTTTCCTAGAGGGCCAGAACAGTGAGTTTGCTCAGAACAAAAGAACTGTGCTTCCTAAACACATGGGCCATATCTACTTCAACTCTGCTTAGGAAACTGACAAGAACAGTAACTTCTGTTCAGTCCAATACACTGTACTTGCTGGGAACAGACGCGAGTGCTATTTGCACTGTGTAAGGCAATGGGAGCACAGTAGTGACTCTTCTTAACAGAAAACAAGTCTTGCTCGTAGGACAAGAAACTGCATGTGATTCAACTCCATTTCTGACTGGGAAACAAACACTAGCTCGCCTTACAAGAAAGACACTCTGATTTTGAGAAAAGAGCACTCTTCTACTCTACTGTGTTTCCTATAGGGCCAGAACAGTGAGCTTCCTCAGAACAAAAGAACTGTGCTTCCTACACACACGGGCCATAAATACTTCAACTCTGCTTAGGAAACTGACAAGAACAGTAGCTTCTCTTCAGTCCAATACACTGTACATGCTGGAAACAGATGCGAGTGCTACTTGCACTCTGTATGGCAATGGGATCTCAAGAGTGACTCTTCTTACCAGAAAACAAGTCTGGCTCGTAGGACCATAAACTGCATGTGATTCAACTCCATTTCTGAATGGGAAACAAACACTAGCTCGCCCTTACAAGAAACACACTCTGCTATTGAGAAAAGAGCAATTTCTACTCTACTGTGTTTCCTATAGGGCCAGAACAGTGAGCTTGCTCAGAACAAAAGAACTGTGCTTACTACACACACGGGCCATACCTACTTCAACTCTGCTTAGGAAACTGACAAGAACAGGAGCTCTTCTTCAGTCCAATACACTGTATTGCTGGCAACAGACGCGAATGCTATTTACACTGTGTGGCAAATGGATCGCAATAGTGACTCTTCTTACCAGAAAATAAGTCTTGCTCGTAGGACCAGAAACTGCATGTGATTCAACTCCATTTCTGACAGGGAAGCAAACACTAGTTCGCCTTAAAAGAAACACACTCTGCTTTTGAGAAAAAGCACTCTTCTTCTCTATTGTGTTTCCTATAGGACCAGAACAGTGAGCTTGCTTAGAACAAAAGAACTGTGCTTCCTACACACACGGGCCATATCTACTTCAACTCTGCTTAGGAAACTGACAAGAACAGTAGCTTCTCTTCAGTCCAATACACTGTACTTGTTGGCAACAGATGCGAGTGTTATTTGCACTGTGTGGCAAATGGATCGCAATAGTGACTCTTCTTACCAGAAAACAAGTCTTGCTCGTAGGACCAGAAACTGCATGTGATTAAATTCCATTTCTAACAGGGAAACAAACACTAGCTCGCAGTACAAGAAAACACACACTGCTTTTGAGAAAAGAGTACTCTCTTACTCTCCTCTGTCTCCTATAGGGCCAGAACAGGAAGCTTGCTCAGAACAAAAGAAGTGTTCTTTTTACACACACGGGCCATATCTACTTCAACTCTGCTTAGGAAATTGACAAGAACAGTAGCTTCTCTTCAGTCCAATACACTGTACTTGCTGGGAACAGACGCGAGTGCTATTTGCACTGTGTACGGCAATGGGAGCACAATAGGGACTCTTCTTAATGGAAAAACAAGTCTTGCTCGTAGGACAAGAAACTGCATGTGATTCAACTCCATTTCTGACTGGGAAACAAACATTAGCTCGCCTTACAAGAAACACACTCTGCTTTTGAGAAAAGAGCACTCTTCTACTCTACTGTGTTTCCTAGAGGTCCAGAACAGTGAGCTTGCTCAGAACAAAAGAACTGTGCTTCCTACACACACGGGCCATATCTGTTTCCACTCTGCTTAGGAAACTGACAAAACATGAGCTTCTCTTCAGTCCAATACACAGTACTTGCTGGGAACTATTGCGAGTGATATTTGCACTGTGTGGCAAATGGATCGCAATACTGACTCTACTTACAGAAAACAACTCTTGCTCGTAGGACCAGAAACTGCATGTGATTCAACTCCATTTCTGAACTGGGAAACAAAAGACTAGCTCGCCTTACAAGAAACACACTCTGCTTTTGAGAAAAGAGCACTCTTCTACTCTACTGTGTTTCCTATAGGGCCAGAACAGTGAGCTTCCTCAGAACAAAAGAACTGTGCTTCCTACACACACGGGCCATATCTACTTCAAACTCTGCTTAGGAAACTGACAAGAACAGGAGCTTCTCTTCAGTCCAATACACTGTACTTGCTGGGAACAGACGCGAGTGCTATTTGCAATGTGTGGCAAATGGATCGCATTAAGTGACTCTTCTTACCAGAAAACTAGTCTTGTTCGTAGGACCAGAAAGTGCATGTGATTCAACTCCAGTTTGACAGGGAAACAAACACTAGCTCGCCTTACAAGAAACACACTCTGCTTTTGAGAAAAGAGCACTCTTCTACTCTACTCTTTCCCCAATAGGGCCAGAACAGTGAGCTTGCTCAGAACAAAAGAACTGTTCTTTTTACACACACGGGCCATATCGACTTCAACTCTGCTTAGGAAATTGACAAGAACAGTAGCTTCTCTTCAGTCCAATACACTGTACTTGCTGGGAACAGACGCGAGTGCTATTTGCACTGTGTACGGCAATGGGAGCACAATAGTGACTCTTCTTAACAGAAAACAAGTCTTGCTCATAGGACAAGAAACTGCATGTGATTCAACTCCATTTCTGACTGGGGAAACAAACACTAGCTCGCCTTACAAGAAAGACACTCTGATTTTGAGAAAAGAGCACTCTTCTACTCTACTGTGTTTTCTAGAGGGCCAGAACAGTGAGTTTGCTCAGAACAAAAGAACTGTGCTTCCTAAACACATGGGCCATATCTACTTCAACTCTGCTTAGGAAACTGACAAGAACAGTAGCTTCTCTTCATTCCAATACACTGTACTTGCTGGGAACAGATGCGAGTGCTACTTGGACTGTGTATGGCAATTAGAACGCAATAGAGACTCTTCTTACCAGAAAAAAACTCTTGCTCGTAGGACCAGAAACTGCATGTGATTCAACTCCATTTCTGACTGGGAAACAAACACTAGCTCGCCTTACAAGAAACACACTCTGCTTTTGAGAAAAGAGCACTCTTCTACTCTACTGTGTTTCCTATAGGGCCAGAACAGTGAGCTTGCTCAGAACAAAATGAACTGTTCTTCCTTCAAAAACGGGCTGAATCTACTTCAACTCTGCTTAGGAAACTGACAAGAACAGTAGCTTCTCTTCAGTCCAATACACTGTACATGCTTTAAACAGATGCGAGTGCTACTTGCACTCCGTATGGCAATGGGATCACAAGAGTGACTCTTCTTACCAGAGAACAAGTCTGGCTCGTAGGACCAGAAACTGCATCTGATTCAACTCCATTTCGGACAGGAAAACAAACACTAGCTCGCCTTACAAGAAACACACTCTGCTTTTGAGAAAAGAGCACTCTTCTACTCTACTGTGTTTCCTATAGGGCCAGAACAGTGAGCTTGCTCAGAGCAAAAGAACTGTTCTTCCTACACACACGGGCCATATCTACTTCAACTCTGCTTAGGAAACTGACAAGAACAGGAGCTTCTCTTCAGTCCAATACACTGTACTTGCTGGGAACAGACACGAGTGCTATTTGCACTGTGTGGCAAATGGATCGCATTAGTGACTCTTCTTACCAGAAAACTAGTCTTGTTCGTAGTACCAGAAACTGCATGTGATTCAACTCCAGTTTGACAGGGAAACAAACACTGGCTTGCCTTACAAGAAACACACTCTGCTTTTGAGAAAAGAGCACTCTTCTACTCTACTCTGTCTCCTATAGGGCCAGAACAGTGAGCTTGCTCAGAACAAAAGAGCTGTTCTTTTTACACACACGGGACAAATCTACTTCAACTCTGCTTAGGAAATTGACAAGAACAGGAGCTTCTCTTCAGTCCAATACACTGTACTTGCTGGGAACAGACGCGAGTGCTATTTGCACTGTGTACGGCAATGGGAGCACAATAGTGACTCTTCTTAACAGAAACAAATCTTGCTCGTAGGACAAGAAACTGCATGTGATTCAAACTCCATTTCTGACAGGGAAACAAACACTAGCTCGCCTTACATGAAAGACACTCTGCTTTTGAGAAAAGAGCACTCTTCTACTCTACTGTGTTTCCTAGAGGTCCAGAACAGTGAGCTTGCTCAGAACAAAAGAACTGTGCTTCCTACACACACGGGTCATATCTGTTTCCACTCTGCTTAGGGAACTGACAAAACATGAGCTTCTCTTCAGTCCAATACACAGTACTTGCTGGGAACTATTGCGAGTGATATTTGCACTGTGTGGCAAATGGATCGCAATACTGACTCTACTTACAGAAAACAACTCTTGCTCGTAGGACCAGAAACTGCATGTGATTCAACTCCATTTCTGAACTGGGAAACAAAGACTAGCTCGCCTTACAAGAAACACACTCTGCTTTTGAGAAAAGAGCACTCTTCTACTCTTCTGTGTTTCCTATAGGGCCAGAACAGTGAGCTTCCTCAGAACAAAAGAACTGTGCTTCCTACACACACGGGCCATATCTACTTCAACTCTGCTTAGGAAACTGACAAGAACAGGAGCTTCTCTTCAGTCCAATACACTGTACTTGCTGGGAACAGACGCGAGTGCTATTTGCAATGTGTGGCAAATGGATCGCATTAGTGACTCTTCTTACCAGAAAACTAGTCTTGTTCGTAGGACCAGAAAGTGCATGTGATTCAACTCCAGTTTGACAGGGAAACAAACACTAGCTCGCCTTACAAGAAACACACTCTGCTTTTGAGAAAAGAGCACTCTTCTACTCTACTCTTTCCCCAATAGGGCCAGAACAGTGAGCTTGCTCAGAACAAAAGAACTGTTCTTTTTACACACACGGGCCATATCGACTTCAACTCTGCTTAGGAAATTGACAAGAACAGTAGCTTCTCTTCAGTCCAATACACTGTACTTGCTGGGAACAGACGCGAGTGCTATTTGCACTGTGTACGGCAATGGGAGCACAATAGTGACTCTTCTTAATGGAAAACAAGTCTTGCTCATAGGACAAGAAACTGCATGTGATTCAACTCCATTTCTGACTGGGAAACAAACACTAGCTCGCCTTACAAGAAAGACACTCTGATTTTGAGAAAAGAGCACTCTTCTACTCTACTGTGTTTTCTAGAGGGCCAGAACAGTGAGTTTGCTCAGAACAAAAGAACTGTGCTTCCTAAACACATGGGCCATATCTACTTCAACTCTGCTTAGGAAACTGACAAGAACAGTAGCTTCTCTTCATTCCAATACACTGTACTTGCTGGGAACAGATGCGAGTGCTACTTGCACTGTGTATGGCAATTAGAACGCAATAGAGACTCTTCTTACCAGAAAAAAACTCTTGCTCGTAGGACCAGAAACTGCATGTGATTCAACTCCATTTCTGACTGGGAAACAAACACTAGCTCGCCGTCCAAGAAACACACTCTGCTTTTGAGAAAAGAGCACTCTTCTACTCTACTGTGTTTCCTATAGGGCCAGAACAGTGAGCTTGCTCAGAACAAAAGAACTGTTCTTCCTTCAAAAACGGGCTGAATCTACTTCAACTCTGCTTAGGAAACTGACAAGAACAGTAGCTTCTCTTCAGTCCAATACACTGTACATGCTGGAAACAGATGCGAGTGCTACTTGCACTCCGTATGGCAATGGGATCACAAGAGTGACTCTTCTTACCAGAGAACAAGTCTGGCTCGTAGGACCAGAAACTGCATCTGATTCAACTCCATTTCGGACAGGAAAACAAACACTAGCTCGCCTTACAAGAAACACACTCTGCTTTTGAGAAAAGAGCACTCTTCTACTCTACTGTGTTTCCTATAGGGCCAGAACAGTGAGCTTGCTCAGAGCAAAAGAACTGTTCTTCCTACACACACGGGCCATATCTACTTCAACTCTGCTTAGGAAACTGACAAGAACAGGAGCTTCTCTTCAGTCCAATACACTGTACTTGCTGGGAACAGACACGAGTGCTATTTGCACTGTGTGGCAAATGGATCGCATTAGTGACTCTTCTTACCAGAAAACTAGTCTTGTTCGTAGTACCAGAAACTGCATGTGATTCAACTCCAGTTTGACAGGGAAACAAACACTGGCTTGCCTTACAAGAAACACACTCTGCTTTTGAGAAAAGAGCACTTTTCTACTCTACTCTGTCTCCTATAGGGCCAGAACAGTGAGCTTGCTCAGAACAAAAGAGCTGTTCTTTTTACACACACGGGACAAATCTACTTCAACTCTGCTTAGGAAATTGACAAGAACAGGAGCTTCTCTTCAGTCCAATACACTGTACTTGCTGGGAACAGACGCGAGTGCTATTTGCACTGTGTACGGCAATGGGAGCACAATAGTGACTCTTCTTAACAGAAAACAAATCTTGCTCGTAGGACAAGAAACTGCATGTGATTCAACTCCATTTCTGACAGGGAAACAAACACTAGCTCGCCTTACATGAAAGACACTCTGCTTTTGAGAAAAGAGCACTCTTCTACTCTACTGTGTTTCCTAGAGGGCCAGAACAGTGAGTTTGCTCAGAACAAAAGAACTGTGCTTACTAAACACATGGTCCATATCTACTTCAACTCTGCTTAGGAAACTGACAAGAACAGTAACTTCTGTTCAGTCCAATACACTGTACTTGCTGGGAACAGACGCGAGTGCTATTTGCACTGTGTACGGCAATGGGAGCACAGTAGTGACTCTTCTTAACAGAAAACAAGTCTTGCTCGTAGGACAAGAAACTGCATGTGATTCAACTCCATTTCTGACTGGGAAACAAACACTAGCTCGCCTTACAAGAAAGACACTCTGATTTTGAGAAAAGAGCACTCTTCTACTCTACTGTGTTTCCTATAGGGCCAGAACAGTGAGCTTCCTAAGAACAAAAGAACTGTGCTTCCTACACACACGGGCCATAAATACTTCAACTCTGCTTAGGAAACTGACAAGAACAGTAGCTTCTCTTCAGTCCAATACACTGTACATGCTGGAAACAGATGCGAGTGCTACTTGCACTCTGTATGGCAATGGGATCTCAAGAGTGACTCTTCTTACCAGAAAACAAGTCTGGCTCGTAGGACCATGAACTGCATGTGATTCAACTCCATTTCTGAATGGGAAACAAACACTAGCTCGCCTTACAAGAAACACACTCTGCTATTGAGAAAAGAGCACTCTTCTACTCTACTGTGTTTCCTATAGGGCCAGAACAGTGAGCTTGCTCAGAACAAAAGAACTGTGCTTACTACACACACGGGCCATACCTACTTCAACTCTGCTTAGGAAACTGACAAGAACAGGAGCTCTTCTTCAGTCCAATACACTGTATTGCTGGCAACAGACGCGAATGCTATTTACACTGTGTGGCAAATGGATCGCAATAGTGACTCTTCTTACCAGAAAATAAGTCTTGCTCGTACGACCAGAAACTGCATGTGATTCAACTCCATTTCTGACAGGGAAGCAAACACTAGTTCGCCTTAAAAGAAACACACTCTGCTTTTGAGAAAAAGCACTCTTCTACTCTATTGTGTTTCCTATAGGACCAGAACAGTGAGCTTGCTGAGAACAAAAGAACTGTGCTTCCTACACACACGGGCCATATCAACTTCAACTCTGCTTAGGAAACTGACAAGAACAGTAGCTTCTCTTCAGTCCAATACACTGTACTTGTTGGCAACAGATGCGAGTGTTATTTGCACTGTGTGGCAAATGGATCGCAATACTGACTCTTCTTACCAGAAAACAAGTCTTGCTCGTAGGACCAGAAACTGCATGTGATTAAATTCCATTTCTAACAGGGAAACAAACACTAGCTCGCCTTACAAGAAACACCCTCTGCTTTTGAGAAAAGAGCACTCTTCTACTATACTGTGTTTCCTATAGGGCCAGAACAGGGAGCTTGCTCAGAACAAAAGAACTGTGCTCCTACACACACGGGCCATATCTATTTCCACTCTGCTTAGGAAACTGCAAAGAATAGTAGCTTCTCTTCAGTCCAATACACTGTACTTGCTGGGAACAGACGCGAGTGCTATTTGTACTGTGTGGCAAATGGATCGCATTAGTGACTCTTCTTACAAGAAAAAAAGTCTGGCTCTTAGGACCAGAAACTGCATCTGATTCAATCCATTTCTGACAGGGAAACAAACAATAGCTCGCCTTACAAGAAACACACTCTGCTTTTGAGAAAAGAGCACTCTTCTACTCTACTGTGTTTCCTATAGGGCCAGAACAGTGAGCTTGCTCAGAACAAAAGAACTGTTCTTCCTTCAAAAACGGGCCGAATCTACTTCAACTCTGCTTAGGAAACAGACAAGAACAGGAACGTCTCTTCAGTCCAATACACTGTACTTGCTGGGAACAGACGCGAGTGCTATTTGCACTGTGTACGGCAATGGGAGCACAGCAGTGACTCTTCTTAACAGAAAACAAGTCTTGCTCATAGGACAAAAAACTGCATGTGATTCAACTCCATTTCTGACTGGGAAACAAACACTAGCTCGCCTTACAAGAAAGACACTCTGATTTTGAGAAAAGAGCACTCTTCTACTCTACTGTGTTTCCTATAGGGCCAGAACAGTGAGTTTGCTCAGAACAAAAGAACTGTGCTTCCTACACACACGGGCCATATCTACTTCAACTCTGCTTAGGAAACTGACAAGAACAGTAGCTTCTCTTCATTCCAATACACTGTACTTGCTGGGAACAGATGCGAGTGCTACTTGCACTGTGTATGGCAATTAGAACGCAATAGAGACTCTTCTTACCAGAAAAAAACTCTTGCTCGTAGGACCAGAAACTGCATGTGATTCAACTCCATTTCTGACTGGGAAACAAACACTAGCTCGCCGTCCAAGAAACAGACTCTGCTTTTGAGAAAAGAGCACTCTTCTACTCTACTGTGTTTCCTATAGGTCCAGAACAGTGAGCTTCCTCAGAACAAAAGAACTGTGCTTCCTACACACACGTGCCATATCTACTTCAACTCTGCTTAGGAAACTGACAA
>NW_026738553.1:0-10000 GCF_949786415.1 Peromyscus eremicus
AGCAAGACTTGTTTTCTGGTAAGAAGAGTCACTATTGCGCTCCCATTGACATACACAAGGCTAATAGCACTGGCGTCTATTCCCAGCATGTACAGTGTATTGGACTGAAGAAGATCTACTGTTCTTGTCAGTTTCCTAAGCAGAATTGAACCAGATATGGCCGTGTGTGTAGGAAGCACAGTCCTTTTCTTCTGAGCAAGCTCACTGTTGTGGCTCTTTTGAAAACACAGTAGAGTAGAAGAATGCTCTTTTCTCAAAAGCAGAGTGTGTTTCTTGTAAGGCGTGCTAGCGTTTGTTTCCCAGTCCTAAATGGAGTTGAATCACATGCAGTTTTTGGTCTCACGAGCAAGAGTTGCTTTCTTGTAAGGAAAGTCACTATTGTGCTCCCATTCATATACACAGTGCAAATAGCGTGTCTGTTCCCAGCAAGTACAGTATATTGTACTGAAGAGGAGCTACTGTTCTTGTCAGTTTCCTACGCAGAGTTGAAGTAGATATAGCCCGTGTGTGTAGGAAGCAAACTTCTTTTGTTCTGAGCAAGCTTACTATTCTGGCCCTATTGGAAACACAGTAGAGAAGAAGAGTGCTCTTTTCTCAAAAGCAGAGTGTGTTTCTCGTAAGGCGAGCTAGCGTTTGTTTCCCAGTCCTAAATGGAGTTGAATCACATGCAGTTTTTGGTCCCATGAGGAAGAGTTGTTTTCTGGTAAGGATAGTCACTATTGAGCTCACATTCCCCTACACAGTGCAAATAGCACTCGCGTCTATTCCCAGAAAGTACAGTGTATTGGACTGAAGAGGAGCTACTGTTCTTGTCACTTTCCTAAGCAGAGTTGAACTAGATATGGCTCGTGTGTGTAGGAAGCACAGTTCTTTTTTTGTGAGCAAGCTCACTCTTCAGACCACATAGGAAACACTATAGAGTAGAAGAGGGCTCTTTTCTCAAAAGCAAAGTGTGTTTCTTGTAAGGCGAGCTAGTGTTTGTTTCCCAGTCCTAAATGGAGTTGAATCACATGCAGTTTTTGGTCCTACGAGCAAGAGTTGTTTTCTGGTAAGAAGAATCACTATTGTGCTCCCATTGACATACATAGAGCAAATAGCACTGGCGTCTGTTCCCAGCACATACAGTGTATTGGACTGAAGAGGAGCTACTGTTCTTGTCAGTTTCCTAAGCACAGTTGAACTAGATATGGCCCGTGTGTGTAGGAAGCACAGTTCTTTTGTTCTGAGCAAGCTCACTGTTCGGACACCAAAAGAAACACAGAAGAGCAGAAGAGTGCTCTTTTCTCAAAAGCAGAGTGTGTTTCTTGTAAGGCGAGCTAGTGTTTGTATCCCAGTCAGAAATGGAGTTGAATCCCATGCAGTTTCTGGTCCTACGAGCTAAAGTTGTCTTCTGGTGAGAAGAGTCACTATTGCGCTTTAATTGTCATACACATTACAAATAGCACTGGCGTCTGTTCCCAGCATGTACAGTGTATTGGACTGAGGAGGATCTACTGTTATTGTCAGTTTCCTAAGCAGAATTGAACTAGATATGGCCATGTATGTAGGAAGCACAGTTCTTTTGTTCTGAGCAAGCTCATTGTTCTGGCCCTATAGGAAACACAGTAGAGTAGAAGAGTGATCTTTTCTCAAAAGCAGAGTGTGTTTCTCATAAGATGAGCTAGTGTTTGTTTCCCAGTCCTAAATGGAGTTGAATCCCATGCAGTTTTTGGTCCTACGAACAAGAGTTGTTTTCTGGTAAGGAAAGTCACTATTGTGCTCCCATTGCCATACACAGTGCAAATAATACTCGCATCAGTTCCCATTAAGTACAGTGTATTGGACTGAAGAGGAGCTACTGTTCTTTCAGTTTCCTAAGTAGAGTTGAACTAGATATGGCCCGTGTGAGTAGGAAGCACAGTTTCTTTTTTTCTGAGCAAGCTCACTGTTCTTGCCCTATCGGAAACACATTAGAGTAGAAGAGTGCTCTTTTCTCAAAAGCAGAGTGTGTTTCTCTTAAGGCGAGCTAGCGTTTGTTTCCCAGTCCTAAATGGAGTTGAATCACATGCAGTTTCTGGTCCTGCGAGCAAGAGTTGTTTTCTGGTAAGAAGAGACAATATTGCGCTCCCATTGTCATACACAAGGCAAATAGCACTGGCGTCTATTCCCAGCATGTACAGTGTATTAGACTATAGAGGATCTACTTTTCTTGTCAGTTTCCTAAGCAGAATTGAACCAGATATGGCCGTGTGTCTAGGAAGCACAGTTCTTTTGTTCTGAGCAAGCTCACTGTTTTGGCTCTATAGGAAACACAGTAGAGTAGAAGAGTGCTCTTTTCTCAAAAGCAGAGTGTGTTTCTTGTAAGGAGAGCTAGCGTTTGTTTCCCAGTACTAAAAGGAGTTGAATCACATGAAGTTTTTGGTCCCATGAGCAAGAGTTGTTTTCTCTAAGGAAAGTCACTATTGCGCTCCCATTATCATACACAGAGCAAATAGCACTCGCGTCTGTTCCCAGCAAGCACAGTGTATTGGACTGAAGAGGAGATACTGTTCTTGTCAGTTTCCTAAGCAGAGTTGAACTAGATATGGCCCTTGTGTGTAGGAAGCACAGTTCTTTTGTTCTGAGCAAGCTCACATTTCAGATCCCATAGGAAACACAGTAGAGTAGAAGAGTGCTCTTTTCTCAAAAGCAGAGTGTGTTTCTTGTAAGGCGAGCTAGTGTTTGTTTCCGAGTCAGAAATGGAGTTGAATCCCATGCAGTTTCTGGTCCCACGAGCAAGAGATGTTTTCTGGTAAGAAGAGTCACTATTATGCTCCCATTGCCATATACAGTGCAAATAGCACTCGCATATGTTCCCAGGAAGTACAGTGTATTGGACTGAAGAGGATCTAGTATTCTTGTCAGTTTACTAAGCAGAATTGAACTAGATATGGCCGTGTGTGTAGGAAGCACAGTTCTTTTGTTCTGGCAAGCTCACTGTTTTGGCCCTTTAGGAAACACAGTAGAGTAGAAGAGTGCTCTTTTCTCAAACGCAGAGTGTGTTTCTTGTAAGGGAGCTAGCATTTGTTTCGCAGTCTTAAATGGAGTTGAATCACATACAGTTTCTGGTCCTCCGAGCAAGAGTTGTTTTCTGGTAAGAAGAGTCACTATTGCGCTCTCGTTGTCATACACAGGGCAAATAGCACTGGCGTCTGTTCCCAGCATGTACAGTGTATTGGACTGAAGAGGATCTACTGTTCTTGTCAGTTTCCTAATCAGAGTTGTACTAAATATAGTCGGTGTGTGTAGGAAGCACAGTTCTTTTTTCTGAGAGAGCTCACTCTTCGGACCCTATAGGAAACACAGTAGAGTAGAAGTGTGCCCTTTTCTCAAAAGCAGAGTGTATTTCTTGTAAGGCGAGCTAGCGTTTGTTTCCCAGTCCTAAATGGAGTTGAATCCCATGCAGTTTTTGGTCCTACGAGAAAGAGTTGTTTTCTGGAAAGAAGAGTCACTATTGCGCTACCATTGCTATACACAGGGCAAAAAACACTGGCGTCTGTTCCCAGCATGTGCAGTGTATTTGACTGAAGAGGGTATACTGTTCTTGTCAGTTTCCTAACCAGAGTTGAACTAAATATAGTCAGTGTGTGTAGGAAGCACAGTTCTTTTGTTCTGAGCAAGCTCACTCTTCTGGCCCTAATGAATCACATTAGAGTAGGAGTGCTCTTTTCTCAAAAGCAGAGTGTGTTTCTTGTAAGGCAAGCTAGCGTTTGTTTCCCAGTCCTAAATGGAGTAAAATCACATGCAGTTTCTGGTCCTCCGAGCAAGAGTTGTTTTCTGGTAAGAAGAGTCACTATTGCGCTCTCGTTGTCATACACAGGGCAAATAGCACTGGCGTCTGTTCCCAGCATGTACAGTGTATTGGACTGAAGAGGATCTACTGTTCTTGTCAGTTTCCTAATCAGAGTTGTACTAAATATAGTCGGTGTGTGTAGGAAGCACAGTTCTTTTGTTCTGAGCAAGCTCACTGTTTTGGCCCTATAGGAAACACAGTAGAGTAGAAGAGTGCCCTTTTCTCAAAAGTAGAGTGTGTTTCTTCTAAGGCGAGCTAGCGTTTGTTTCCCAGTCCTAAATGGATTTGAATCACAGGCAGTTTTTGGTCCTATGAGCAAGAGTTTTTTTCTGGTAAGAAGAGTCACTATTGTGCTCCCATTGCCATACACAGTACAAATAGCACTGGTGTCTGTTTCCAGCAAGTACAGTGTATTGGACTGAAGAGGAGCTACTGTTCTTGTCAGTTTCCTAAGGAGAGTTGAACGAGATATAGTCGGTGTGTGTAGAAAGCACAGTTCTTTTGTTCTGAGCAAGCTCACTGTTCTGGCCCTATAGGAAACACATTAGAGTAGAAGAGTGCTCTTTTCTCAAAAGCAGAGTGAGTTTCTTGTAAGGCGAGCTAGCGTTTGTTTCCCAGTCCTAAATGGAGTTGAATCACATGCAGTTTTTGGTCCTACGAGCAAGAGTTGTTTTCTGGAAAGAAGAGTCACTATTGCGCTCCCATTGCCATACACAGTGCAAATAGCACTGGCGTCTGTTCCCAGCAAGTACAGTGTATTGGACTGAAGAGGAGCTACTCTTCTTGTCAATTTCCTAAGCAGAGTTGAACTAGATATGGCCCGTGTGTGTAGGAAGCACAGTTATTTTTTTCTGAGCAAGCTCACTCTTCAGACCACATAGGAAACACTATAGAGTAGAAGAGGGCTCTTTTCTCAAAAGCAAAGTGTGTTTCTTGTAAGGCGAGCTAGTGTTTGTTTCCCAGTCCTAAATGGAGTTGAATCACATGCAGTTTTTGGTCCTACGAGCAAGAGTTGTTTTCTGGTAAGAAGAATCACTATTGCGCTCCCATTGACATACATAGAGCAAATAGCACTGGCGTCTGTTCCCAGCACATACAGTGTATTGGACTGAAGAGGAGCTACTGTTCTTGTCAGTTTCCTAAGCACAGTTGAACTAGATATGGCCCGTGTGTGTAGGAAGCACAGTTCTTTTGTTCTGAGCAAGCTCACTGTTCGGACACCAAAAGAAACACAGAAGAGCAGAAGAGTGCTCTTTTCTCAAAAGCAGAGTGTGTTTCTTGTAAGGCGAGCTAGTGTTTGTATCCCAGTCAGAAATGGAGTTGAATCCCATGCAGTTTCTGGTCCTACGAGCTAAAGTTGTCTTCTGGTGAGAAGAGTCACTATTGCGCTTTAATTGTCATACACATTACAAATAGCACTGGGGTCAGTTCCCAGCATGTACAGCGTATTGGACTGAGGAGGATCTACTGTTATTGTCAGTTTCCTAAGCAGAATTGAACTAGATATGGCCATGTGTGTAGGAAGCACAGTTCTTTTGTTCTGAGCAAGCTCACTGTTCTGGCCCTATAGGAAACACAGTAGAGTAGAAGAGTGATCTTTTCTCAAAAGCAGAGTGTGTTTCTCGTAAGGCGAGCTAGTGTTTGTTTCCCAGTCCTAAATGGAGTTGAATCCCATGCAATTTTTGGTCCTACGAACAATAGTTGTTTTCTGGTAAGGAAAGTCACTATTGTGCTCCCATTGCCATACACAGTGCAAATAATACTCGCATCTGTTCCCATTAAGTACAGTGTATTGGACTGAAGAGGAGCTACTGTTCTTTCAGTTTCCTAAGTAGAGTTGAACTAGATATGGCCCGTGTGTGTAGGAAGCACAGTTCCTTTTTTCTGAGCAAGCTCACTGTTCTGGCCCTATCGGAAACACATTAGAGTAGAAGAGTGCTCTTTTCTCAAAAGCAGAGTGTGTTTCTTGTAAGGCGAGCTAGCGTTTGTTTCCCAGTCCTAAATGGAGTTGAATCACATGCAGTTTCTGGTCCTACGAGCAAGAGTTGTTTTCTGGTAAGAAGAGACAATATTGCCCTCCCATTGTCATAAACAAGGCAAATAGCACTGGCGTCTATTCCCAGCATGTACAGTGTATTAGACTGTAGAGGATCTACTTTTCTTGTCAGTTTCCTAAGCAGAATTCAACCAGATATGGCCGTGTGTCTAGGAAGCACAGTTCTTTTTTTCTGAGCAAGCTCACTGTTTTGGCTCTATAGGAAACACAGTAGAGTAGAAGAGTGCTCTTTTCTCAAAAGCAGAGTGTGTTTCTTGTAAGGAGAGCTAGCGTTTGTTTCCCAGTCCTAAAAGGAGTTGAATCACATGAAGTTTTTGGTCCCATGAGCAAGAGTTGTTTTCTGTAAGGAAAGTCACTATTGCGCTCCCATTGCCACACACAGTGCAAATAGCACTCCCGTCTGTTACCATCAAGTACAGTGTTTTGGACTGAAGAGGAGATACTGTTCTTGTCAGTTTCTTAAGAAGAGTTGGAATAGATATTGCCCGTGTGTGTAGGAAGCACAGTTCTTTTGTTCTGAGCAAGCTCACTCTTCGGACCCTCTAGGAAACACAGTAGAGTAGAAGTGTGCTCTTTTCTCAAAAGCAGAGTGTATTTCTTGTAACGCGTGCTGTTTTTTTTTTTTTTCCAGTCAGAAATGGAGTTGAAACCCATGCAGTTTCTGGTCCTACGAGCAAGAGTTGTTTTCTGGTAAGAAGAATCACTATTGTGCTCCCGTTGCCATACACAGTGCAAGTAGCACTGGCGTCTGTTCCTAGCATGTACAGTGTATTTGACTGAAGAGGATCTACTGTTCTTGTTAGTTTACTAAGCAGAATTGAACTAGATATGGCCGTGTGTGTAGGAAGCACAGTTCTTTTGTTCTGAGCAAGCTCACTGTTCGGATCCCATAGGAAACACAGTAGAGTAGAAGAGTGCTCTTTTCTCAAAAGCAGAGTGTGTTTCTTATAAGGCGAGTATGTGTTTGTTTCCCAGTCCTAAATGGAGTTGAATCCCATGCAATTTCTGGTCCTACAAGCAAGAGTTGTCTTCTGGTAAGAAGAGTCACTATTGCGCTCCAATTGTCATACAAATTACAAATATCAGTGGCGTCTGTTCCCAGCATGTACAGTGTATTGGACTGAGGAGGATCTACTGTTATTGTCAGTTTCCTAAGCAGAATTGAATTAGATATGGCCATGTGTGTAGGAAGCACAGTTCTTTTTTTCTGAGCAAGCTCACTCTTTTGGCTCTATAGGAAACACAGTAGAGTAGAAGAGTGCTCTTTTCTCAAAAGCACAGTGTGTTTCTTGTAAGGCGATCTAGCATTTGTTTCCCAGTCCTAAATGGAGTTGAATCACATGCACTTTTTGGTCCCATGAGCAAGAGTTGTTTTCTGGAAAGAAGAGTCACTATTGCGCTCACATTGCCATACACAGTGCAAATAGCACTGGCGTCTGTTCCCAGCAAGTACAGTGTATTGGACTGAAGAGGAGCTACTGTTCTTGTCAGTTTCCTAAGCAGAGTTGAACTAGATATGGCCCGTGTGTGTAGGAAGCACGGTTCTTTTGTTCGGAGCAAGCTCACTGTTCGGACCCCGTAGGAAACACAGTAGACTAGAAAAGCTCTCTTTTCTCAAAAGCAGAGTGTGTTTATTGTAAGGTGAGCTAGCGTTTGTTTCCCAGTCCTAAATGGAGTAAAATCACATGCAGTTTCTGGTCCTACGAGCAGGAGTTGTTTTCTGGTAAGAAGAGTCACTATTGCGCTCCCATTGTCATACACAGGGCAAATAGCACTGGCGTCTATTCCCAGCATGTACAGTGTATTGGACTGAAGAGGATCTACTGTTCTTGTCAGTTTCCTAAGCAGAATTGAACTAGATATGGCCGTGTGTGTAGGAAGCACAGTTCTTTTGTTCTGAGCAAGCTCACTGTTTTGGCCCTATGGGAAACACAGTAGAGTTGAAGAGTGCCCTTTTCTCAAAAACAGAGTGTGTTTCTTGTAAGGCAAGCTAGCGTTTGTTTTTCAGTCCTAAATGGAGTTGAATCACACGCAGTTTCTGGTCCTATGACCAAGAGTTGTTTTCTGTTAAGAAGAGTCACTATTGTGCTCCCATTGTCATACACAGGGCAAATAGCACTGGCGTCTGTTCCCAGCATGTACAGTGTATTGGACTGAAGAGGATCTACCGTTCTTGTCAGTTTCCTAAGCAGAATTGATGTAGATATGGCCCGTGTTGGTAGGAAGCACAGTTTTTTTGTTCTGAGCAAGCTCACAGTTCGGACCCCATAAGAAACACAATAGAGTAGAAGAGTGCTCTTTTCTCAAGAGCAGAGTGTGTTTCTTGTAAGGCGAGCTAGTGTTTGTTTCCCAGTCCTAAATGGAGTTTAATCACATGCAGTTTCTGGTCCTACGAGCAAGAGTTGTTTTCTGGTAAGAAGAGTCACTATTGCACTCCCATTGTCATACACAAGGCAAAAAGCACTGGCGTCTATTCCCAGCATGTACATTGTATTGGAATGAAGAGGATCTACTGTTCTTGTCACTTTCCTAAGCAGAATTGAACCAGATATGGCTGTGTGTGTAGGAAGCACAGTTTTTTAGTTCTGAGCAAGCTCACTGTTTTGGCCCTATAGGAAACACAGTAGAGTAGATGAGTGCCCTTTTCTCAAAGGCAGAGTGTGTTTATTGTAAGGCGAGCTAGCGTTTGTTTTCCAGTCCTAAATGGAGTTGAATCACATGCAGTTTCTAGTTCTAGGAGCAAGAGTTGTTTTCTGGTAAGAAGAGTCACTATTGCGCTCCCATTGTCATACACAGGGCAAATAGCACTGGCGTCTGTTCCCAGCATGTACAGTGGATTGGACTGAATTATATCTACTGTTCTTGTCAGTTTCCTAAGCAGAGTTGAACTAGATATAGTCGTTGTGTGTAGGAAGCACAGTTCTTTTGTTCTGAGCAAGCTCACTCTTGTGGCCCTATAGGAAACACATTGGAGTAGAAGAGTGCTCTTTTCTCCAAAGCAGAGTGTGTTTCTTGTAAGGCGAGCTAGCGTTTTTTTCCCAGTTCTAAATGGAGTTGAATCACATGCAGTTTCTGGTCTTACGAGCAAGAGTTTTTTTCTGGTAAGAAGAGTCACTATTGAGCTCCCATTGTCATACACAGGGCAAATAGCGCTGGCGTCTATTCCCAGCATGTACAGTGTATTGGACTGAAGAGGATCTACTGTTCTTGTCAGTTTCCTAAGCAGAGTTGAACTAGATATGGCACGTGTGTGTAGGAAGCACAGTTCTTTTGTTTTGAGCAAGCTCACTGTTTTGGCCCTATAGGAAACACATTAGAGTAGAAGAGTGCCCTTTTCTCAAAAGCAGAGTGTGTTTCTTTTAAGGCGAGCTAGCGTTTGTTTCCCAGTCCTAAATGGAGTTGAATCACATGCAGTTTCTAGTTCTAGGAGCAAGAGTTGTTTTCTGGTAAGAAGAGTCACTATTGCGCTCCCATTTCCATACACAGTGCAAATAGCACTCGCGTCTGTTCTCAGCAAGTACAGTGTATTGGACTGAAGAGGAGCTACTGTTCTTGTCAGTTTACTAAGCAGACTTGAACTAGATATGGCCCGTGAGTGTAGGAAGCACAGTTCTTCTGTTCTGAGCAAGCTCACTGTTCGGACCCAATAGGAATCACAGTAGAGTAGATGAGTGCCCTATTCTCAGAAGCAGAATGTGTTTCTTGTAAGGCGAGCCAGCATTTGTTTCCCAGTCCTAAATGGAGTTGAATCACATGCAGTTTCTGGTCCTACGAGCAAGAGTTGTTTTCTGGTAGGAAGAGTCACTATTGCACTCTCATTGTCATACACAGGGCAAACAGCCCTGGCGTCTGTTCCCAGCATGTACATTGTACTGCACTGAAGAGGATCTACTGTTCTTGACAGTTTCCTAAGCAGAGTTGAACTAGATATGGCCCGTGGGTGTAGGAAGCACAGTTCTTTTTTTCTGAGCAAGCTTACTGTTTTGGCGCTAGAGGAAACACAGTAGAGTAGAAGAGTGCCCTTTTCTCAAAATCAGAGTGTGTTTCTTGTAAGGCAACCTGCGTTTGTTTCCCAGTCCTAAATGGAGTTGAATCTCATGCAGTTTCTGGTCCTACGAGCAAGAGTTGTTTTT
>NW_026738554.1:0-10000 GCF_949786415.1 Peromyscus eremicus
TCTTCTTACCAGAAAACAACTCTTGCTTGTAGGACCACTGCATGGATTCAACTCCATTTAGGACTGGGAAACAAACACTAGCTCGCCTTACAAGAAACACACTCTGCTTTTGAGGATAGAGCACTCTTCTACTCTACTGTGTTTCCTATTGGGTCTGAACAGTGAGCTGGCTCAGAACAAAAGAAATGTGCTTCCTACACACAGGGCCATATCTAGTTCAACTCTGCTTAGGAAACTGACAAGAACAGTATCTCCTCTTCAGTCCAGTACACTGTACATGAACATGCCAGTGCTATTTGCTCTGTGTATGACAATCGGAGCGCAATAGTGACTCTTCTTACCAGGAAATATCTCTTACATGTAGGACCAGAAACTGCATGTTATTCAACTTCCTTTAGGACTGGGAAACAAATGCTAGCTCGCCTTACAAGAAACACACTCTGCTTCTGAGAAAAGAGCACTCTTCTACGCTATTGTGTTTCCTATATGGCCAGAACACAGAGCTTGCTGAGAACAAAAGAACTGTGCTTCCTACACACATGGACATATCTAGTTCAATTCTGCTCAGGAAACTGACAAGAACAGTAGATCCAATTCAGTCCAATACACTGTACATGCTGGGAACAGATGCCAGTGCTATTTGCTCTGTGTATGACAATCGGAGCGCAATAGTGACTCTTCTTACCAGAAAACAACTCTTGGTCATAGGACCAGACTCTGCATGTGATTCAACTCCATTTAGAACTGGGAAACAAACGCTAGCTCGCCTTACAATAAACACACTCTGCTTTTGAGAAAAGAGCACTCTTCTACTCTACTGTGTTTCCTATAGGGCCAGAACAGTGAGCTTGCTCAGAACAAAAGAACTTTGCTTCCTTCACACAGGGAAAATATCTAGTTCAACTCTGCTTAGGCAACTGACAAGAACAGTAGCTCCTCTTCAGTCCAGTACACTGTACATGCTGGGAACAAATGCCAGTGATATTTGCCCTGTGTATGAAAATAGGAGCGCAATAGTGACTCTTCTTACCTCGAAACAACTCTTGCTCGTAGGACCAGAAACTGCATGTTATTCAACTTCATTTAGGACTGGGAAACAAAAGCTAGCTCGCCTTACAAGAAACACACTCTGCTTTTGAGAAAAGAGCACTCTTCTATGCTACTGTGTTTCCTATATGGCCAGAACACAGAGCTTGCTCAGAACAAAAGAACTGTGCTTCCTACACACACGGACATATCTAGTTCAATTCTGCTCAGGAAATTGACAAGAACAGTAGATCCCCTTCAGTCCAATACACTGTACATGCTGGGAACAGATGCCAGTGCTATTTGCCCTCTGTATGACAATGGACCCGCAATAGTGACTCTTCTTACCGGAAAACAACTCTTGGTCATAGGACCAGAAACTGCATGTGATTCAACTCCATTTAGGAATGGGAAACAAACGCTAGCTCGCCTTACAAGAAACACACTCTGCTTTTGAGAAAAGAGCACTCTTCTACTCTACTGTGTTTCCTGTAGGGCCAGAACAGTGAGCTTGCTCAGAACAAAAAACCTGTGCTTCCTACACACACGGGCCACATCTAGTTCAACTCTGCTTAGGAAACTGACAAGAACAGTAGCTCCTCTTCATTCTAATACACTGTAATTGTTGGGAACAGACGCGAGTGCTATTTGCACTGTGTATGGCAATGGGAGCGCAATAGTGACTCTTCTTACCAGAAAACAACTCTTGCTTGTAGGACCAGAAACTGCATGGGATTCAACTCCATTTAGGACTGGGAAACAAACACTAGCTCGCCTTACAAGAAACACACTCTGCTTTTGAGGATAGAGCACTCTTCTACTCTACTGTGTTTCCTACTGGGTCTGAACAGTGAGTTTGCTCAGAACAAAAGAAATGTGCTTCCTACACACAGGGCCATATCTAGTTCAACTCTGCATAGGAAACTGACAAGAACAGTAGCTCCTCTTCAGTCCAGTACACTGTACATGCTGGGAACAGATGCCAGTGCTATTTGCTCTGTGTATGACAATGGGAGCGCAATAGTGACTCTTCTTACCAGGAAACAACTCTTGCTCGTAGGACAAGAAACTGCATGTTATTCAACTTCATTTAGGACTGGGAAACAAACGCTAGCTCGCCTTACAAGAAACACACTCTCCTTTTGAGAAAAGAGCACTCTTCTACGCTACTGTGTTTCCTATATGGCCAGAACACAGAGCTTGCTGAGAACAAAAGAACTGTAGTTCCTACACACACGGACATATGTAGTTCAATTCTACTCAGGAAACTGACAAGAACAGTACATCCTCTTCAGTCCAATACACTGTACATGCTGGGAACAGATGCCAGAGCTATTTGCACTGTGTATGACAATGGACGCGCAATAGTGACTAATTACCAGAAAACAACTCTTGGTCATAGGACCAGAAACTGCATGTGATTCATCTCCATTTAGGACTGGGAAACAAACACTAGCTCGCCTTACAAGAAACACACTCTGCTTTTGAGAAAAGAGCACTCTTCTACTCTAGTGTGTTTCCTATAGGGCCAGAACAGTGATCTTGCTCAGAATAAAAGAACTGTGCTTCCTACACACACGGGCCACATCTAGTTCAACTCTGCTTAGGAAACTAACAAGAACAGTAGCTCCTCTTCATTCTAATACACTGTAATTGCTGGGAACAGACGCGAGTTCTATTTGTACTGTGGATGGCAAGGGAGCGCAATAGTGACTCTTCTCACCAGAAAAAAACTCTTGCTCATAGGAACAGAAACTGCATGTGATTCAACTCCATTTAGGACTGGGAAACAATCGCTAGCTCACCTTATGAGAAACACACTCTGCTTTTGAGAAAAGAGCACTCTTCTACTCTACTGTGTTTCCTATGGTGTCCGAACAGTGTGCTTGCTCAGAACAAAAGAACTGTGCTTCCTACACACACGGGCCACATCTAGTTCAACTCTGCTTAGGAAACTGACAAGAACAGTAGCTCCTCTTCATTCTAATACACTGTAATTGTTGGGAACAGACGCGAGTGCTATTTGCACTGTGTATGGCAATGGGAGCACAATAGTGACTCTTCTTACCAGAAAACAACTCTTGCTTGTAGGACCAGAAACTGCATGGGATTCAACTCCATTTAGGACTGGGAAACAAACACTAGCTCGCCTTACAAGAAACACACTCTGCTTTTGAGGATAGAGCACTCTTCTACTCTACTGTGTTTCCTATTGGGTCTGAACAGTGAGCTGGCTCAGAACAAAAGAAATGTGCTTCCTACACACAGGGCCATATCTAGTTCAACTCTGCTTAGGAAACTGACAAGAACAGTATCTCCTCTTCAGTCCAGTACACTGTACATGCTGGGAACAGATGCCAGTGCTATTTGCTCTGTGTATGACAATCGGAGCGCAATAGTGACTCTTCTTACCAGGAAATATCTCTTACTTGTAGGACCAGAAACTGCATGTTATTCAACTTCCTTTAGGACTGGGAAACAAATGCTAGCTCGCCTTACAAGAAACACACTCTGCTTCTGAGAAAAGAGCACTCTTCTACGCTATTGTGTTTCCTATATGGCCAGAACACAGAGCTTGCTGAGAACAAAAGAACTGTGCTTCCTACACACATGGACATATCTAGTTCAATTCTGCTCAGGAAACTGACAAGAACAGTAGATCCAATTCAGTCCAATACACTGTACATGCTGGGAACAGATGCCAGTGCTATTTGCTCTGTGTATGACAATCGGAGCGCAATAGTGACTCTTCTTACCAGAAAACAACTCTTGGTCATAGGACCAGACTCTGCATGTGATTCAACTCCATTTAGGACTGGGAAACAAACGCTAGCTCGCCTTACAATAAACACACTCTGCTTTTGAGAAAAGAGCACTCTTCTACTCTACTGTGTTTCCTATAGGGCCAGAACAGTGAGCTTGCTCAGAACAAAAAACCTGTGCTTCCTACACACACGGGCCATATCTAGTTCAACTCTGCTTAGGAAACTGACAAGAACAGTAGCTCCTCTTCAGTCCACTACAGTGTACTTGCTGGGAGCAGACGCGAGTGCTATTTGCACTGTGGATGGCAAAAGAGCGCAATAGTGACTCTTCTTACCAGAAAAAAACTCTTGCTCATAGGAACAGAAACTGCATGTGATTCAACTCCATTTAGGACTGGGAAACAATCGCTAGCTCACCTTATGAAAAACACACTCTGCTTTTGAGAAAAGAGCACTCTTCTACTCTACTGTGTTTCCTATGGTGTCCGAACAGTGTGCTTGCTCAGAACAAAAGAACTGTGCTTCCTACACACACGGGCCACATCTAGTTCAACTCTGCTTAGGAAACTGACAAGAACAGTAGCTCCTCTTCATTCTAATACACTGTAATTGTTGGGAACAGACGCGAGTGCTATTTGCACTGTGTATGGCAATGGGAGCGCAATAGTGACTCTTCTTACCAGAAAACAACTCTTGCTTGTAGGACCAGAAACTGCATGGGATTCAACTCCATTTAGGACTGGGAAACAAACACTAGCTCCCCTTACAAGAAACACACTCTGCTTTTGAGGATAGAGCACTCTTCTACTCTACTGTTTTTCCTATTGGGTCTGAACAGTGAGCTTGCTCAGAACAAAAGAAATGTGCTTCCTACACACAGGGCCATATCTAGTTCAACTCTGCTTAGGAAACTGACAAGAACAGTATCTCCTCTTCAGTCCAGTACACTGTACATGCTGGGAACAGATGCCAGTGCTATTTGCTCTGTGTATGACAATGGGAGCGCAATAGTGACTCTTCTTACCAGGAAACAACTCTTGCTCGTAGGACCAGAAACTTAATGTTATTCAACTTCATTTAGGACTGGGAAACAAACGCTAGCTCGCCTTACAAGAAACACACTCTGCTTCTGAGAAAAGAGCACTCTTCTACGCTACTGTGTTTCCTATATGGCCAGAACACAGAGCTTGCTGAGAACAAAAGAACTGTGCTTCCTACACACTTGGACATATCTAGTTCAATTCTGCTCAGGAAACTGACAAGAACAGTAGATCCTCTTCAGTCCAATACACTGTACATGCTGGGAACAGATGCCAGAGCTATTTGCACTGTGTATGAAAATGGACGCGCAATAGTGACTCTTCTTACCAGAAAACAACTCTTGGTCATAGGACCAGAAACTGCATGTGATTCAACTCCATTTAGGACTGGGAAACAAACACAAGCTCGCCTTACAAGAAACACACCCTGCTTTTGAGAAAAGAGCACTCTTCTACTCTACTGTGTTTCCTATAGGGCCAGAACAGTGAGCTTGCTCAGAACAAAAAACCTGTGCTTCCTACACACACGGGCCATATCTAGTTCAACTCTGCTTAGGAAACTGACAAGAACAGTAGCTCCTCTTCAGTCCAATACAGTGTAATTGCTGGGAGCAGACGCGAGTACCATTTGCACTGTGTATGGCAAGGGAGCGCAATAGTGACTCTTCTTACCAGAAAAAAAACTCTTGCTCATAGGAACAGAAACTGCATGTGATTCAACTCCATTTAGGACTGGTAAACAATCGCTAGCTCGCCTTATGAGAAACACACTCTGCTTTTGAGAAAAGAGCACTCTTCTACTCTACTGTGTTTCACATGGTGTCCGAACAGTGAGCTTGCTCAGAACAAAAGAACTGTGCTTCCTACACACTCGGACCATATCTAGTTCAACTCTGCTTAGGAAACTGACAAGAACAGTAGCTCCTCTTCAGTCCAATACAGTGTACTAGCTGGGAACAGACGCAAGTGCTATTTGCACTATGTATGGAAATGGGAGCGAATAGTGACTCTTGTTACCAGAAAAAAACTCTTGCTCATAGGACCAGAAACTGCATGGGATTCAACTCCATTTCTGTCTAGGAAACAAACACTAGCTAGCCTTACAAGAAACACACTCTGCTTTTGAGAAAAGAGCACTCTTCTACTCTACTGTGTTTCCTATGGTGTCCGAATAGTGAGCTTGCTCAGAACAAAAGAACTGTGCTTCCTACACACATGGGCCATATCTAGTTCAACTCTGCTTAGGAAACTGACAAGAACAGTAGCTCCTCTTCAGTCCAATACAGTGTACTGGCTGGGAACAGACACGAGTGCTATTTGCACTATGTATGGAAATGAGAGCAAATAGTGACTCTTCTTACCAGAAAACAACTCTTGCTCTTAGGACCAGAAACTGCATGGGATTCAACTCCATTTCTGACTAGGAAACAAACTCTAGCTAGCCTTACAAGAAACACACTCTGCTTTTGAGAAAAGAGCACTCTTCTACTCTACTGTGTTTCGTATGGTGTCCGAACAGTGAGCTTGCTCAGAATAAAAGAACTGTGCTTCCTACACACACGGGACATATCTAGTTCAACTCTGCTTAGGAAACTGACAAGAACAGTAGATCCTCTTCAGTCCAACACACTGTACATGCTGGGAACAGACGACAGTGCTATTTGCCCTGTGTATGACAAAGGGAGCTTAGTAGTGACTCTTCTTACCAGAAAACAACTCTTGCTCATAGGACCAGAAACTGCATGAAATTCAACTCCATTTAGGACTGGGAAACAAACGCTAGCTTGCCTTACAAGAAACACACTCTGCTTTTGAGAAAAGAGCACTCTTCTACTCTACTATGTTTCATATGGGGTCCGAACAGTGGGCTTGCTCAGAACAAAAGAACTGTGCTTTCCACACACGGGCCACATCTAGTTCAACTCTACTTAGGAAACTGACAAGAACAGTAGCTCCTCTTCATTCTAATACACTGTAATTGTTAGGAACAGACGCGAGTGCTATTTGCACTGTGTATGGCAATGGGAGCACAATAGTGACTCTTCTTACCAGAAAACAACTCTTGCTTGTAGGACCAGAAACTGCATGGGATTCAACTCCATTTTGGACTGGGAAACAAACACTAGCTCGCCTTACAAGAAACACACTCTGCTTTTGAGGATAGAGCACTCTTCTACTCTACTGTGTTTTCTATTGGGTCTGAACAGTGAGCTTGCTCAGAACAAAAGAAATGTGCTTCCTACACACAGGGCCATATCTAGTTCAACTCTGCTTAGGAAACTGACAAGAACAGTAGCTCCTCTTCAGTCCAGTACACTGTACATGCTGGGAACAGATGCCAGTGCTATTTGCTCTGTGTATGACAATGGGAGCGCAATAGTGACTCTTCTTACCAGGAAACAACTCTTGCTTGTAGGACCAGAAACTGCATGTTATTCAACTTCATTTAGGACTGGGAAACAAACGCTAGCTCGCCTTACAAGAAACACACTCTGCTTCTGAGAAAAGAGCACTCTTCTACGCTACTGTTTTTCCTATATGGCCAGAACACAGAGCTTGCTGAGAACAAAAGAACTGTGCTTCCTACACACATGGACATATCTAGTTCAATTCTGCTCAGGAAACTGACAAGAACAGTACATCCTCTTCAGTCCAATACACTGTACATGCTGGGAACAGATGCCAGAGCTATTTGCACTGTGTATGACAATGGACATGCAATAGTGACTCTTCTTACCAGAAAACAACTCTTGGTCATAGGACCAGAAACTGCATGTGATTCAACTCCATTTATGACTGGGAAACAAACACTAGCTCGCCTTTCAAGAAACACACTCTGCTTTTGAGAAAAGAGCAGTCTTCTACTCTACTGTGTTTCCTATAGGGCCAGAACAGTGAGCTTGCTCAGAACAAAAGAACTGTGCTTCCTACACACATGGGCCATATCTAGTTCAACTCTGCTTAGGAAACTGACAAGAACAGTAGCTCCTCTTCAGTCCAACACACTGTACATGCTGGGAACAGACGACAGTGCTATTTGCCCTGTGTATGACAATGGGAGCATAGTAGTGACTCTTCTTACCAGAAAACAATTCTTGCTCATAGGACCAGAAACTGCATGAGATTCAACTCCATTTAGGACTGGGAAACAAACGCTAGCTCGCCTTACAAGAAACACACTCTGCTTTTGAGAAAAGAGCACTCTTCTACTCTACTGTGTTTCCTATGGTGTCCGAACAGTGGGCTTGCTCAGAACAAAAGAACTGTGCTTCCTACACACACAGGCCACATCTAGTTCAACTCTGCTTAGGAAACTGACAAGAACAGTAGCTCCTCTTCATTCTAATACACTGTAATTGCTGGGAACAGACGCGAGTGCTATTTGCACTGTGTATGGCTATGGGAGCGCAATAGTGACTCTTCTTACCAGAGAACAACTCTTGCTCGTAGGACCATAAACTGCATGTGACTCAACTCCATTTAGGACTGGGAAACAAACGCTAGCTTGCCTTACAAGAGACACACTCTGCTTTTGAGAAAAGAGCACTCTTCTACTCTACTGTGTTTCCTATAGGGCCAGAACAGTGAGCTTGCTCAGAACAAAAGAACTTTGCTTCCTTCACACAGGGACCATATCTAGTTCAACTCTGCTTAGGAAACTGACAAGAACAGTAGCTCCTCTTCAGTCCAATACAGTGTACTAGCTGGGAACAGACGCGAGTGCTATTTGCACTATGTATGGAAATGGGAGCGAATAGTGACTCTTGTTACCAGAAAAAAACTCTTGCTCGTAGGACCAGAAACTGCATGTTATTCAACTTCTATTAGGACTGGGAAACAAACGCTAGCTCGCCTTACAAGAAACACACTCTGCTTTTGAGAAAAGAGCACTCTTCTACTCTACTGTGTTTCCTAAATGGCCAGAACAGTGAGCTTGCTCAGAACAAAAAACCTGTGCTTCCTACACACACGGGCCACATCTAGTTCAACTCTGCTTAGGAAACTGACAAGAACAGTAGCTCCTCTTCATTCTAATACACTGTAATTGCTGGGAACAGACGCGAGTGCTATTTGCACTGTGGATGGCAAGGGAGCACAATAGTGACTCTTCTTACCAGAAAAAAACTCTTGCTCATAGGAACAGAAACTGCATGTGATTCAACTCCATTTGGGACTGGGAAACAATCGCTAGCTCACCTTATGAAAAACACACTCTGCTTTTGAGAAAAGAGCACTCTTCTACTCTACTGTGTTTCCTATGGTGTCCGAACAGTGTGCTTGCTCAGAACAAAAGAACTGTGCTTCCTACACACACGGGCCACATCTAGTTCAACTCTGCTTAGTAAACTGACAAGAACAGTAGCTCCTCTTCATTCTAATACACTGTAATCGTTGGGAACAGACGCGAGTGCTATTTGCACTGTGTATGGCAATGGGAGCGCAATAGTGACTCTTCTTACCAGAAAACAACTCTTGCTTGTAGGACCAGAAACTGCATGGGATTCAACTCCATTTAGGACTGGGAAACAAACACTAGCTCGCCTTACAAGAAACACACTCTGCTTTTGAGGATAGAGCCCTCTTCTACTCTACTGTGTTTGCTATTGGGTCTGAACAATGAGCTGGCTCAGAACAAAAGAAATGTGCTTCCTACACACAGGGCCATATCTAGTTCAACTCTGCTTAGGAAACTGACAAGAACAGTATCTCCTCTTCAGTCCAGTACACTGTACATGATGGGAACAAATGCCAGTGCTATTTGCTCTGTGTATGACAATCGGAGTGCAATAGTGACTCTTCTTACCAGGAAATAACTCTTACTTGTAGGACCAGAAACTGCATGTTATTCAACTTCCTTTAGGACTGGGAAACAAATGCTAGCTCGCCTTACTAGAAACACACTCTGCTTCTGAGAAAAGAGCACTCTTCTACGCTACTGTGTTTCCTATATGGCCAGAACACAGAGCTTGCTGAGAACAAAAGAACTGTGCTTCCTACACACATAGACATATCTAGTTCAATTCTGCTCAGGAAACTGACAAGAACAGTAGATTCAATTCAGTCCAATACACTGTACATGCTGGGAACAGATGCCAGAGCTATTTGCACTGTGTATGACAATGGACGCACAATAGTGACTCTTCTTACCAGAAAACAACTCTTGGTCAT
>NW_026738555.1:0-10000 GCF_949786415.1 Peromyscus eremicus
CGAGTGCTATTAGCACTGTGTATGGCAATGGGAGCACAATAGTGACTCTTCATACCAGAAAACAACTCTTGCTCGTAGGACCAGAAACTGCCTGTGATTCAACTCCACTTAGGACTGGGAAACAAATGCTAGCTTGCCTTACAAAAAACACACTCTGCTTTTGAGAAAAAGGCACTCTTCTACTCTACTGTGTTTCCTATGTGGTCCGAACAGTCAGCTTGCTCAGAACAAAAGAACTGCGCTTCCTACATACATGGTCCATATCTAGTTCAACTCTGCTTAGGAAACTGACAAGAAGAGTAGCTCTTCTTCAGTCCAATACACTGTACTTGCTGGGAACAGACGCGAGTGCTATTTGCACTGTGTATGAGAATGTGAGCGCAATAGTGACTTTCCTTACCAGAAAACAACTCTTGCTCATGGGACCAAAAACTGCATGTGATTCAACTCCATTTAGGACTGGGAAACAAACGCTAGCTCGTTTTTCAAGAAACACACTCTGCTTTTGAGAAAAGAGCACTCGTCTACTCTACTGTGTTTCCTACAGGGCCAAAACAGTGAGCTTGCTCAGAACAAAAGAACTGTGCTTCCTACACACACGGCCATATCTAGTTCAATTCTGCTTCGGAAACTGACAAGAACAGTAGATCCATTTCAGTCCAATACACTGTACATGCTGGGAACAAACTCCAGTGCTATTTGCCCTGTGAATGACAATCAGAGCGCAATAGTGACTCTTCTTACCAGAAAACAACTTTTGCTCGTAGGACCAGAAACTGCATGTGATTCAACTCCATTTAGGAATGGAAAACAAACGCTAGCTGGCCTTACAATAAACACACTCTGCTTTTGAGAAAAGAATACTCTTCTACTCTAATGTGTTTCCTCTAGGGCCAGAACAGTGAGCTTGCAAAGTAAAAAAGAACTGTGCTTACTACACACACGGCTATATCTAGTTCAACTCTTCTTAGGAAACTGACAAGAACAGTAGATCCTCTTCAGTCCAATACACTGTACTTGCTTAGAACAGATGCGAGTGCTATTTGCAGGGTGTTTGGGAATGGGAGCGCAATAGTGACTTTCCTTACCAGAAAACAACTCTTGCTCATGGGACCAAAAACTGCATGTGATTCAACTCCATTTAGGACTGGGAAACAAACGCTAGCTCGCCTTACAAGAAACACACTCTGCTTTGATAAAAGAGCACTATTCTACTCTAATGTGTTTCCTATATGGCCC
This sequence comes from Peromyscus eremicus, assembly GCF_949786415.1. Classification (NCBI taxonomy): domain Eukaryota; kingdom Metazoa; phylum Chordata; class Mammalia; order Rodentia; family Cricetidae; genus Peromyscus; species Peromyscus eremicus. The sequence continues at coordinate 1,240 of NW_026738555.1, forward strand.
GAACAGTGAGCTTGCTAAGAACAAAAGAACTGTGCTTCCTACACACACGGCCATACCTAGTTCAACTCTGCTTAGGAAACTGACAAGAACAGTAGATCCTCTTCAGTCCAATACAGTGTACATGCTGTGAACAGACGCCAGTACTATTTGCCCTGTGTATGACAATGGGAGCGCAATAGTGACTCTTCTTACCAGAAAACAACTCTTGCTCGTAGGACCAGAAACTGCATGTGATTCAAATCCATTTAGGACTGGCAAACAAACGCTACCTCGCCTTACAAGAAACACACTCTGCTTTTGAGAAAAGAGCACTCTTCTACTCTACTGTGTTTCCTATGGGGTTCGAACAGTCAGCTTGCTCAGATCAAAAGAACTGTGCTTCCTACACACATGGGCCAAATCTAGTTCAACTCTGCTGAGGAAACTGACAAGAACAGTAGATCCTCTTCAGTGTAATACACTGTACATGCTGGGAACAGATGCCAGTGCTATTTGCACTGTGTATGGCAATGGGAGTGCAAGAGTGACTCTTCTTACCAGAAAACAACTCTTGCTCATAGGAAGAGAAACTGCATGTGATTCAACTCCATTTAGGACTGGGAAACAAACGCTAGCTTGCCTTACAAGAAACACACTCTGCTTTTGAGAAAAGAGCACTCTTCTACTCTACTGTGTTTCCTAAAAAGCCAGGACAGTGAGCTTGCTCAGAACAAAAGAACTGTGCTTCCTGCATAAACGGGGCATATCTAGTTCAACTCTGCTTAGGAAACTGACAAGAACAGTAGCTCCACTTCAGTCCAATACACTGTACTTGCTGGGCACAGACTCCAGTGCTATTTGCCCTGTGTATGACAATGGGAACACAATAGTGACTCTTCTTACCAGAAAACAACTCTTGCTCATAGGACGAAATACTGCATGGGATTCAACTACATTTAGGACTGGGAAACAAATGCTAGCTCGCCTTACAAGAAACACACTCTGCTTTTGAGAAAAGAGCACTCTTCTACTCTACTGTGTTTCCTATAGGGCCAGAACAGTGAGCTTGCTCAAAACAAAAGAACTGTCCTTCCTACACACACGGGCCATATCTAGATCACTTCTGCTTATGAAACTGACAAGAACAGTAGATCCTCTTAAGTCCAATACACTGTACATGCTGGGAACAGATGCCAGTGCTATATGCCCTGTGTATGACAATGTGAGCGCACTAGTGACTCTTCTTACGAGAAAACATCTCTTGCTCATAGGACCAGAAACTGCATGTGATTCAACTCCATTTAGGACTGAGAAACAAACGCTAGCTCGCCTTACAAGAAACACACTCTGCTTTTGATAAAAGGGCACTCTTCTACTCTACTGTATTTCCTCTGGGGTCCGAACAGTGAGCTTGCTCAGAAGAAAAGAACTGTGCTTCCTACACACACGGCCATAGCTAGTTCAATTCTGCTTAGGAAACTGACAAGAAGAGTAAATCCTCTTCAGTCTAATACACTGTACATGCTGGGAACAGACGCCAGTGCTATTTGCCCTGTGTATGACAATGGAAGCGCAATAGTGACTCTTCTTACCAGAAAACAACTCTTGCTCGTAGGACCAGAAACTGCATGTGATTCAACCCCATTTAGGACTGGGAAACAAACGCTAGCTGGCCTTACAAGAAACACACTCTGCTTTTGAGAAAAGAGCACTCTTCTACTCTAATGTGTTTCCTATTTGGCCAGAACAGTGATCTTGCTCAGAACAAAAGAACTGTGCTTCCTACACACACGGGCCATATCTAGTTCAACTCTGCTTAGGAAACTGACAAGAACAGTAGCTCCTGTTCAGTGCAATACACTGTACAAGCTGGGAACAGAGCCCAGTGCTATTTGCCCTGTGTATTACAATGGGAGCGTAAAAGTGACTCTTCTTACTAGAAAACAACTCTTGCTCGTAGGACCAGAAACTGCATGTGATTCAACTCCATTTAGGACTGGGAAACAAACACTAGCTCGACTTACAAGAAACACAATCTGCTTTTGAGAAAAGAGCACTCTTCTACTATACTGTTTTTCCTATTGGGCCACAACAGTGAGCTTGCTCAGAACAAAAGAACTGTGCTTCCTATACACACGGCCATATCTAGTTCAACTCTGCTTAGGAAACTGACAAGAACAGTAGATCCTCTTCAGTCCAATACACTGTACATGCTGGAAACAGACGCCAGTGCTATTTGCCCTGTGTATGACAATGGTAGCGCAATAGTGACTCTTCTTACCAGAAAACAACTCTTCCTCGTAGGACCAGAAATTGCATGTGATTCAACTCCCATTTAGGTTGGTAAACAAACGCTAGCTTGCATTACAAGAAACACACTCTGCTTTTGAGAAATGAGCACTCTTCTACTCTACTGTGTTTCCTAGGGGTTCCGAACAGTGAGCTTGCTCAGAACAAAAGAACTGTGCTTCCTACACACACGGCCATATCTAGTTCAACTCTGCTTAGCAAACTGACAAGAACAGTAGCTCCTCTTCAGTCCAATACACTGTACATGCTGGGAACAGAATCCAGTGTTATTTGCCCTGTGTATGACAGTGGGAGTGCAATAGTGACTCTTTTTACCAGAAAACAACTCTTGCTCGTAGGACAAGAAAATGCATGTGATTCAACTCCCATTTAGTACTGGGAAACAAACGCTAGCTCGCCTTACAAGAAACACACTCTGTTTTTGAGAAAAGAGCACTCTTCTACTCTACTGTGTTTCCTATATGGCCAGAACAGTGAGCTTGCTCAGAACAAATGAACTGTGCTTCCTACACACACGGGCCATATATAGTTTAACTGTGCTTTGGAAACTGACAAGAACAGTAGCTCCTCTTCAGTCCAATACACTTTACTTGCTGCGAACAGACGCGAGTGCTATTTGCACTGTGTATGGCAATGGGAGCACAATAGTGCCTTTCCTTACCAGAAAACAACTCTTACTCGTGGGACAAACAACTGCATGTGATTCAACTCCATTTAGGACTGGAAAACAAACGCTAGCTCGCCTTACAAGAAACACACTCTGCTTTTTAGAAAAGAGCAACCTTCTACTCTAATGTGTTTCCTATGGGGTCCGAAAAGTGAGCTTGCTCAGAACAAACGAACTGTGCTTCCTACATACACGGGCCATATCTAGTTCAACTCTGCTTAGGAATCTGACAAGAACAGTAGCTCCTCTTCAGTCCCATACACATTACTTGCTGGGAACAGACGCGAGTGCTATTTGCAGTGTGTATGGCAATGGTAGCGCAATAGTGACTCTTCTTACCAGAAAACAACTCTTGCTCATAGGACGAAAAACTGCATGTAATTCAACTACATTTAGGACTGGGAAACAAACGCTAGCGCGCCTTACAAGAAACAAACTCTGCTTTTGAGAAAAGAGCACTCTTCTACTCTACTGTATTTCCTATGGGGTCCGAACATTGAGCTTGCTCAGAACAAAAGAACTGTGTTTCCTAGACACACGGGCCATATCTAGTTCAACTCTGCTTAGGAAACTGACAAGAACAATAGCTCCTCTTCAGTACAATACACTGTACTTGCTGGGATCAGACGCGAGTGCTCTTTGCACTGTGCATGGCAATGGGAGCACAATAGTGACTCTTCTTACCAGAAAACAACTCTTGCTCGTAGGACCAGAAAATGCAAGTGATTCAACTCCATTTAGGACTGAGAAACAAACGCTAGCTCGCCTTACAAGAAACACACTCTGCTTTTGAGAAAAGGGCACTCTTCTACTCTACTGTATTTCCTCGGGGTCTGAACAGTGAGCTTTTTCAGAAGAAAAGAACTGTGCTTCCTACACACACGGCCATAGCTAGTTCAATTCTGCTTAAGAAACTGACAAGAAGAGTAGATCCTCTTCCGTCCAATACACTGTACATGCTGGGAACAGACGCCAGTGCTATTTGCCCTGTGTATGACAATGGGAGCACAATAGTGACTCTTGATACCAGAAAAAAACTCTTGCTCGTAGGACCAGAAACTGCATGGGATTCAAATCCATTTCGGACTGGGAAACAAACATTAGCTCGTCTTACAAAAAACACACTCTGCTTTGATAAAAGAGCACTCTTCTACTCTAATGTGTTTCCTATATGGCCCGAACACTGAGCTTGCTCAGAACAAAAGAACTGTGCTTCCTACACACACGGCCATACCTAGTTCAACTCTGCTTAGGAAACTGACAAGAACAGTAGATCCTCTTCAGTCCAATACAGTGTACATGCTGCGAACAGACGCCAATGCTATTTGCCCTGTGTATGACAATGGGAGCGCAATAGTGACTCTTCTTACCAGAAAACAACTCTTCCTCGTAGGACCAGAAAATGCATGTGATTCAACTCCATTTAGGACGGGAAAACAAACGCTAGCTCGCCTTACAAGAAACACACTCTGCTTTTGAGAAAAGAGCACTCTTCTACTCTACTGTGTTTCCTATGGGGTCCGAACAGTCAGCTTGCTCAGAACAAAAGAACTGTGCTTCCTACACACACGGGCTATATCTAGTTCAACTCTGCTTAGGAAACTGACAAGAACAGTATCTATTCTTCAGTCCAATACACTGTACTTGCTGGGAACAGACACGAGTGGTATTTGCACTATATATGGCAATGGGAGCACAATAGTGTCTTTCCTTGCCAGAAAACAACTCTTGCTCATAGGACCAGAAACTGCATGTGATTCAAATCCATTTAAGACTGGGAAACAAACGTTAGCTCGTCTTACAAAAAACACACTCTGCTTTGATAAAAGAGCACTCTTCTACTCTAATGTGTTTCCTATATGGCCAGAACAGTGAGCTTGCTCAGAACAAAAGAACTGTGCTTCCTACACACACGGCCATACCTAGTTCAACTCTGCTTAGGAAACTGACAAGAACAGTAGATCCTCTTCAGTCCAATACAGTGTACATGCTGCGAACAGACGCCAATGCTATTTGCCCTGTGAATGACAATGGGAGCGCAATAGTGACTCTTCTTACCAGAAAACAACTCTTCCTCGTAGGACCAGAAAATGCATGTGATTCAACTTCATTTAGGACGGGAAAACAAACGCTAGCTCGCCTTACAAGAAACACACTCTGCTTTTGAGAAAAGAGCAGTATTCTAGTCTAATGTGTTTCCTATAGGGCCAGAACAGTGAGCTTGCTCAGAACAAAAGAACTGTGCTTCCTACACACACGGGGCATATCTAGTTGATCTCTGCTTAGGAAACTGACAAGAACAGTAGCTCCTCTTCAGTCCAATACACTGTAAATGCTGGGAACAGACGCCAGTGCTATTTGCCTTGTGTATGTGAATGGGAGCGCAATAGTGACTCTTCTTACCAGAAAACAACTCTTGATCGTAGGACCAGAAACTGCATGTGATTCAAGTCCATTTAGGACTGGGAAACAAACGCTAGCTGGCCTTACAAGAAACACACTCTGCTTTTGAGAAAAGAGCACTCTTCTACTCTAATGTGTTTCCTATATGGCCAAAACAGTGAGCTTGCTCAGAACAAAAGAACTGTGTATCCTACACACACGGGCCATGTATAGTTCAACTCTGCTTAGGAAACTGACAAGAACAGTAGCTCCTCTTCAGTCCAATACACTGTACATGCTGGGAACAGAATCCAGTGTTATTTGCCCTGTGTATGACAGTGGGAGTGCAATAGTGACTCTTTTTACCAGAAAACAACTCTTGCTCGTAGGACAAGAAAATGCATGTGATTCAACTCCCATTTAGTACTGGGAAACAAACGCTAGCTCGCCTTACAAGAAACACACTCTGTTTTTGAGAAAAGAGCACTCTTCTACTCTACTGTGTTTCCTATATGGCCAGAACAGTGAGCTTGCTCAGAACAAATGAACTGTGCTTCCTACACACACGGGCCATATATAGTTTAACTGTGCTTTGGAAACTGACAAGAACAGTAGCTCCTCTTCAGTCCAATACACTTTACTTGCTGCGAACAGACGCGAGTGCTATTTGCACTGTGTATGGCAATGGGAGCACAATAGTGCCTTTCCTTACCAGAAAACAACTCTTACTCGTGGACAAACAACTGCATGTGATTCAACTCCATTTAGGACTGGAAAACAAACGCTAGCTCGCCTTACAAGAAACACACTCTGCTTTTTAGAAAAGAGCAACCTTCTACTCTAATGTGTTTCCTATGGGGTCCGAAAAGTGAGCTTGCTCAGAACAAACGAACTGTGCTTCCTACATACACGGGCCATATCTAGTTCAACTCTGCTTAGGAATCTGACAAGAACAGTAGCTCCTCTTCAGTCCCATACACATTACTTGCTGGGAACAGACGCGAGTGCTATTTGCAGTGTGTATGGCAATGGTAGCGCAATAGTGACTCTTCTTACCAGAAAACAACTCTTGCTCATAGGACGAAAAACTGCATGTAATTCAACTACATTTAGGACTGGGAAACAAACGCTAGCGCGCCTTACAAGAAACAAACTCTGCTTTTGAGAAAAGAGCACTCTTCTACTCTACTGTATTTCCTATGGGGTCCGAACATTGAGCTTGCTCAGAACAAAAGAACTGTGTTTCCTAGACACACGGGCCATATCTAGTTCAACTCTGCTTAGGAAACTGACAAGAACAATAGCTCCTCTTCAGTACAATACACTGTACTTGCTGGGATCAGACGCGAGTGCTCTTTGCACTGTGCATGGCAATGGGAGCACAATAGTGACTCTTCTTACCAGAAAACAACTCTTGCTCGTAGGACCAGAAAATGCATGTGATTCAACTCCATTTAGGACTGAGAAACAAACGCTAGCTCGCCTTACAAGAAACACACTCTGCTTTTGAGAAAAGGGCACTCTTCTACTCTACTGTATTTCCTCGGGGTCTGAACAGTGAGCTTTTTCAGAAGAAAAGAACTGTGCTTCCTACACACACGGCCATAGCTAGTTCAATTCTGCTTAAGAAACTGACAAGAAGAGTAGATCCTCTTCCGTCCAATACACTGTACATGCTGGGAACAGACGCCAGTGCTATTTGCCCTGTGTATGACAATGGGAGCACAATAGTGACTCTTGATACCAGAAAAAAACTCTTGCTCGTAGGACCAGAAACTGCATGGGATTCAAATCCATTTCGGACTGGGAAACAAACATTAGCTCGTCTTACAAAAAACACACTCTGCTTTGATAAAAGAGCACTCTTCTACTCTAATGTGTTTCCTATATGGCCCGAACACTGAGCTTGCTCAGAACAAAAGAACTGTGCTTCCTACACACACGGCCATACCTAGTTCAACTCTGCTTAGGAAACTGACAAGAACAGTAGATCCTCTTCAGTCCAATACAGTGTACATGCTGCGAACAGACGCCAATGCTATTTGCCCTGTGTATGACAATGGGAGCGCAATAGTGACTCTTCTTACCAGAAAACAACTCTTCCTCGTAGGACCAGAAAATGCATGTGATTCAACTCCATTTAGGACGGGAAAACAAACGCTAGCTCGCCTTACAAGAAACACACTCTGCTTTTGAGAAAAGAGCACTCTTCTACTCTACTGTGTTTCCTATGGGGTCCGAACAGTCAGCTTGCTCAGAACAAAAGAACTGTGCTTCCTACACACACGGGCTATATCTAGTTCAACTCTGCTTAGGAAACTGACAAGAACAGTATCTATTCTTCAGTCCAATACACTGTACTTGCTGGGAACAGACACGAGTGGTATTTGCACTATATATGGCAATGGGAGCACAATAGTGTCTTTCCTTGCCAGAAAACAACTCTTGCTCATAGGACCAGAAACTGCATGTGATTCAAATCCATTTAAGACTGGGAAACAAACGTTAGCTCGTCTTACAAAAAACACACTCTGCTTTGATAAAAGAGCACTCTTCTACTCTAATGTGTTTCCTATATGGCCAGAACAGTGAGCTTGCTCAGAACAAAAGAACTGTGCTTCCTACACACACGGCCATACCTAGTTCAACTCTGCTTAGGAAACTGACAAGAACAGTAGATCCTCTTCAGTCCAATACAGTGTACATGCTGCGAACAGACGCCAATGCTATTTGCCCTGTGAATGACAATGGGAGCGCAATAGTGACTCTTCTTACCAGAAAACAACTCTTCCTCGTAGGACCAGAAAATGCATGTGATTCAACTTCATTTAGGACGGGAAAACAAACGCTAGCTCGCCTTACAAGAAACACACTCTGCTTTTGAGAAAAGAGCAGTATTCTAGTCTAATGTGTTTCCTATAGGGCCAGAACAGTGAGCTTGCTCAGAACAAAAGAACTGTGCTTCCTACACACACGGGGCATATCTAGTTGATCTCTGCTTAGGAAACTGACAAGAACAGTAGCTCCTCTTCAGTCCAATACACTGTAAATGCTGGGAACAGACGCCAGTGCTATTTGCCTTGTGTATGTGAATGGGAGCGCAATAGTGACTCTTCTTACCAGAAAACAACTCTTGATCGTAGGACCAGAAACTGCATGTGATTCAAGTCCATTTAGGACTGGGAAACAAACGCTAGCTGGCCTTACAAGAAACACACTCTGCTTTTGAGAAAAGAGCACTCTTCTACTCTAATGTGTTTCCTATATGGCCAAAACAGTGAGCTTGCTCAGAACAAAAGAACTGTGTATCCTACACACACGGGCCATGTATAGTTCAACTCTGCTTAGGAAACTGACAAGAACAGTAGCTCCTCTTCATTCCAATACACTGTACTTGCTGGGAACAGACGCGTGTGCTATTTG
>NW_026738556.1:0-10000 GCF_949786415.1 Peromyscus eremicus
TTTTTTCTGGTAAGGAAAGTCACTATTGCATTCCCATTGCCATACACAGTGCAAATAGCACTCGTGTCTGTTCCCAGGAAGTACAGTGTATTGGACTGAAGAGGAGCTACTGTTCTTGTCAGTGTCCTAAGCAGAGTTGAACTAGATATGGCCCGTGTGTGTAGGAAGCACAGTTCTTTTGTTCTGAGCAAACTCACTGTTCAGACCCCATAGGAAACACAGTAGAGTAGAAGAGTGCTCTTTTCTCAAAAGCAGAGTGTGTTTCTTGTAAGGCGAGCAAGCGTTTGTTTCCCAGGCCCAAATGTTGTTGAATCCCATGCAGTTTGTGGTCCTAGGAGCAAGAGTTGTTTTATGGTAAGAAGAGTCACTATTGTGCTCCCATTGCCATACACAGAGCAAATAGCACTCGCATCTGTTCCCAGATAATACAGTGTATTGGACTGAGAAGGAGCTACTGTTCTTGTCAGTTTCCTAAGCAGAGTTGAACTAGATATGGCCCCTGTGTGTAGGAAGCACAGTTCTTTTGTTCTAGGCAAGCTCACTTTTCTGTCCCTATAGGAAACACAGTAGAGTAGAAGAGTGCTCTTTTCTCAAAAGCAGAGTGTGCTTCTTGTAAGACGAGCTAGTGTTTGTTTCCCAGTCAGAAATGCAGTTGAATCCTGTGCAGTTTCTGGTCTTATGAGCAAGAAATGTTTTCTGGTAAGAAGAGTCACTATTGCGCTCCCATTGCCATACAAAGAGTAAATAGCACTTGCATCTGTTCCCAGCAAGTAGAGTGTATTGGACTGAAGAGGAGCTACTGTTCTTGTCAGTTTCCTAAGGAGAGTTGAACTAGATATGGCCCATGTGTGTCGGAAGCACAGTTCTTTTGTTCTGAGCAAGCTCACTGTTCGAACCCCATAGAAAACACAGTAGAGTAGAAGAGTGTCTTTTCTCAAAAGCAGAGTGTGTTTTTTGTAAGGCGAGCTAGCATTTGTTTCCCAGTTTTAAATGGAGTTGAATCACATGCAGTTTCTGGTCCTACGAGCAAGAGTATTTTTCTGGTAAGAAGAGTCACTATTTTGCTCCCATTGTTGTACACAAGGCAAATAGCACTGGCGTCTGTTCCCAGCAAGTACAGTGTATTGGACTGAAGAGGATCTGCAGTTCTTGTCAGTGTCCTAAGCAGAATTGAACTAGATATGGCCCTTGTGTGTAGGAAGCACAGTTCTTTTGTTCTGAGCAAGCTCACTGTTCTGGCCATATAGAAAACACAGTAGAGTAGAAGAGTGCTCTTTTCTCAAAAGCAGAGTGTGTTTCTTGTAAGGCAAGATAGCGTTTGTTTCCCAGTCCTAAATGGCCTTGAATCACATGCAGTATTTGGTTCTACGTGCAAGAGTTGTTTTCTGGTAAGGAAAGTCACTATGTGCTCCCATTGCCATACACAGAACAAATAGCACTTTCGTCTGTTCCCAGCAAGTACAGTGTATTGGACTGAAGAGGAGCTACTGTTCCTGTCAGTTTCCTATGCAGATTTTAACTAGATGTGGCCAGTGTGTGTAGGAAGCACAGTTCTTATGTTCTGAGCAAGCTCACTGTTCTGGCCCTATAGGAAACACAGTAGAGTAGAAGAGTGCTCTTTTCTCAAAAGCAGAGTGTGTTTCTTGTAAGGTGAGCTAGCGTTTGTTTCCCAGTCCTAAATGGAGTTGAATCACATGCAGTTTCTGGTCCTACGAGCAAGAGTTGTTATGTGACAAGAGTCACTATTGCGCTCACCTTGTCATACACAGGGCAAATAGCACTGGCGTCTGTTCCCAGCATGTACAGTGTATTGAACTGAAGAGGATCTACTGATCTTGTCAGTTTCCTAAGCAGAATTGAAATAGATATGGCTGTTTGTGTAGGAAGCACAGTTCTTTTGTTCTGAGCAAGCTCACTGTTAAGACCCCATAGGAAACACAATAGAGTAGAAGAGTGCTCTTTTCTCAAAAGCAGAGTGTGTTTCTTGTAAGGTGAGGTAGCGTTTGTTTCCCAGTCCTAAATGGAGATGAATCACATGCAGTTTCTGGTCCGACGAGCAAGAGTTGCTTTCTGGTAAGAAGAGTCACTATTGTGCTCCCATTGCTTTATGCAGTGCAAATAGCACTCGTGTCTGTTCCCAGCAAGTACAGTGTATTGGACTGAAGAGGAGCTACTGTTCTTGTCAGTTTCCTAAGCAGAGTTGTACTAGATATGGCTCGTGTTTGTAGGAAGCACAGTTCTTTTGTTCTGAGCAAGCTAACTGTTCGGATCCCATAGGAAACACAGTAGAGTAGAAGAGTGCCCTTTTCTCAAAAGCAGAGTGTGCTTCTTCAAAGGCGACCTAGTGTTTGTTTCCCAGTCAGAAATGGAGTTGAATCCCATGCAGTTTGTGGTCCAACGAGCAAGAGTTTTTTTATGGTAAGAAGAGACACTATTGTGTTCCCATTGCCATACACAGAGCAAATAGCACTCGCATCTGTTCCCAGAAAGTACAGTGTATTGGACTGAAAAGGAGCTACTGTTCTTGTCAGTTTCCTAAGCAGAGTTGAACTAGATATGGCCCCTGTGTGTAGGAAGCACAGTTCTTTTGTTCTCAGCAAGCTCACTTTTCTGTCCCTCTAGGAAACACTGTAGAGTAGAAGAGTGCTCTTTTCTCAAAAGCAGAGTGTGTTTCTTGTAAGGTGAGCTAGCGTTTGTTTCCCAGTTCTAAATGGAGTTGAATCACATGCAGTTTCTGGTCCTACGAGCAAGAGTTGTTTTCTGGTAAGAAGAATCACTATTGTGCTCCCATTGTCATAACAGGGCAAATAGCACTGGCGTCTGTTCCTAGAATGTACAGTGTATTGGATTGAAGAGGAGCTACTGTTTTTGTCAGTTTCCTAAGCAGAATTGAATTAGATATGGCCGTGTGTGTAGGAAGCACAGTTCTTTTGTTCTGAGCAAGCTCACTGTTAAGACCCCATAGGAAACACAGTAGAGTAGAAGAGTGCTCTTTTCTCAAAAGCAGAGTGTGTTTCTTGTAAGGCGAGGTAGCGTTTGTTTCCCAGTACTAAATGGAGATGAATCACATGCAGTTTCTGGTCCTATGAGCAAGAGTTGTATTCTGGTAAGAAGAGTCACTATTGTGCTCCCATTGCCTTATGCAGTGCAAATAGCACTCTTGTCTGTTTCCAGCAAGTACAGTGTATTGGACTGAAGAGGAGCTGCTGTTCTTGTCAGTTTCCTAAGCAGAGTTGAAATAGATATGGCCCGTGTGTGTCGGAAGCACAGTTCTTTTGTTCTGAGCAAGCTCACTGTTCGAACCCCATAGAAAACACAGTAGAGTAGAAGAGTGTCTTTTCTCAAAAGCACAGTTCTTTTGGTCTGAGCAAGCTCAATATTTTAGCACTATAGGAAACACAGTAGAGTAGAAGAGTGCTCTTTTCTCAAAAGCATAGTGTGGTTCTTGTAGGGCGAGCTAGCGTTTGTTTACCAGTCCTAAATGGAGTTGAATCACATGCAGTTTTTGGTCCTATGACCAGGAGTCTTTTTCTGGTAAGGAAAGTCACTATTGCATTCCCATTGCCATACACAGTGCAAATAGCACTCGCGTCTGTTCCCAGCAAGTACAGTGTATTGGACTGAAGAGGAGCTACTGTTCTTGTCAGTGTCCTAAGCAGAGTTGAACTAGATATGGCCGTTGTGTGAAGGAAGCACAGTTCTTTTGTTCTGAGCAAGCTAACTGTTCAGATCCCATAGGAAACACAGAAGAGTGGAAGAGTGCCCTTTTCTCAAAAGCACAGTGTGCTTCTTGTAAGGCGACCTAGTGTTTGTTTCTTTGTCAGAAATGGAGTTGAATCCTGTGCAGTTTCTGGTCCTATGAGCAAGAATTGTTTTCTGGTAAGAAGAGACACTATTGCGCTCCCATTGTCTTACACAGAGCAAATAGCATTGGCGTCTGTTCCCAGCATGTACAGTGTATTGGACTGAAGTGGATCTACTGTTCTTGTCAGTTTCCTAAGCAGAGTTGAACTAGATATGGCCCATGTGTGTCGGAAGCACAGTTCTTTTGTTCTGAGCAAGCTCACTGTTCGAACCCCATAGAAAACACAGTAGAGTAGAAGAGTGTCTTTTCTCAAAAGCAGAGTGTGTTTTTTGTAAGGCGAGCTAGCGTTTGTTTCCCAGTCCTAAATGGAGTTGAATCACATGCGGTTTCTGGTCCTACGAGCAAGAGTATTTTTCTGGTAAGAAGAGTCACTATTTCGCTCCCATTGTTGTACACAAGGCAAATAGCACTGGCGTCTGTTCCCAGCAAGTACAGTGTATTGGACTGAAGAGGATCTGCAGTTCTTGTCAGTGTCCTAAGCAGAATTGAACTAGATATGGCCCTTGTGTGTAGGAAGCACAGTTCTTTTGTTCTGAGCAAGCTCACTGTTCTGGCCATATAGAAAACACAGTAGAGTAGAAGAGTGCTCTTTTCTCAAAAGCAGAGTGTGTTTCTTGTAAGGCAAGATAGCGTTTGTTTCCCAGTCCTAAATGGCCTTGAATCACATGCAGTATTTGGTCCTACGTGCAAGAGTTGTTTTCTGGTAAGGAAAGTCACTATTGCACTCACATTGCCATACACAGTGCAAATAGTTCTCGCGTCTGTTCCCAGCAAATACAGTGTATTGGACTGAAGAGGAGCTACTGTTCTTGTCAGTGTCCTAAGCAGAGTTGAACTAGATATGGCCCTTGTGTGTAGGAAGCACAGTTCTTTTGTTCTGAGCAAGTTCACTCTTCAGACCCCATAGGAAACACAGTAGAGTAGAAAAGTGCTCTTTTCTCAAAAGCAGAGTATGTTTCTTGTAAGGCGAGCAAGTGTTTGTTTCCCAGTCCTAAATGTTGTTGAATAACGTGCAGTTTCTGGTACTGGGACCAAGAGTTGTTTTCTGGTAAGAAGAGACACTATTGGGATCCAATTGTCATACACAGGGCAAATAGCACTGGCGTCTGTTCCCAGGATGTACAGTGTATTGGACTGAAGAGGATCTACTGTTCTTGTCGGTTTCCTAAGCAGAGTTGAACTAGATATGGCCATGTGTGTAGGAAGCACAGTTCTTTTGTTCTGAGCAAGCTCACTGTTCTGGCCCTGTAGGAAACACAGTAGAGTAGAAGAGTGCTCTTTTCTCAAAAGCAGAGTGTGTTTCTTGTAAGGCGAGCTAGCGTTTGTTTCCCAGTCCTAAATGGAGTTAAATCACATGCAGTTTCTGGTCCTACGAGCAAGAGATGTTTCCTGGTAAGAAGAGTCACTATTGTGCTTCCATTGCCTTATGCAGTGCAAATAGCACTCTTGTCTGTTCCCAGCAAGTACAGTAAATTGGACTGAAGAGGAGCTACTGTTCTTGTCAGTTTCCTAAGCAGAGATGAACTAGATATGGCCCGTGTGTGTAGGAAGCACAGTTCTTTTGTTTTGAGCAAGCTAACTGTTCGGATCCCATAGGAAACACAGTAGAGTAAAAGAGTGCCCTTTTCTCACAAGCAGAGTGTGCTTCTTGTAAGACGAGCTAGGGTTTGTTTCCCAGTCAGAAATGGAGTTGAATCCCGTGCAGTTTCTGGTCCTACGAGCAAGAATTGTTTTCTGGTAGGAACAGTCACTATTGTGCTCCCATTGCCATACACAGAGCAAATAGCACTCGCGTCTGTTCCCAGCAAGAACAGTGTATTGGACTGAAGAGGAGCTACTGTTCTTGTCAGTTTCCTAAGGAGAGTTGAACTAAATATGGCCCGTGTGTGTCGGAAGCACAGTTTTTTTGTTCTGAGCAAGCTCACTGTTCGAACCCCATAGAAAACACAGTATAGTAGAAGAGTGTCTTTTCTCAAAAGCAGAATGTGTTTCTTGTAAGGCGAGCTAGCGTTTGTTTCCCAGTCCTAAATGGAGTTGAATCACATGCAGTTTCTGGTCCTACGAGCAAGAGTCTTTTTCTGGTAAAAAGAGTCACTATTGTGCTCCCATTGTTATTCACAAGGCAAATAGCACTGGCGTCTGTTCCCAGCAAGTAAAGTGTATTGAACTGAGAGGATTTCCAGTTCTTGTCAGTGTCCTAAGCAGAATTGAACTAGATATGGCCCTTGTGTTTAGGAAGCACAGTTCTTTTTTTCTGAGCAAGCACACTGTTCTGGCCCTATAGAAAACACAGTAGAGTAGAAGAGTGCTCTTTCTCAAATGCAGAGTGTGTTTCTTGTAAGGCAAGCTAGCGTTTGTTTCCCAATCCTAAATGGAGTTGAATCACATGCAGTATTTGGTCCTACGAGCAAGAGTTGTTTTCTGGTAAGTAAAGTCACTATGTGCTCCCATTGCCATACATAGAACAAATAGCACTTGTGTCTTTTCCCAGCAAGTACAGTGTATTGGACTGAAGAGGAGCTACTGTTCTTGTCAGTTTCCTATGCAAATTTGAACTAGATGTGGCCAATGTGTGTAGGAAGCACAGTTCTTATGTTCTGAGCATGCTCACTGTTCTGGCCCTATAGGAAACACAGTAGAGTAGAAGAGTGCTCTTTTCTCAAAAGCAGAGTGTGTTTCTTGTAAGGTGAGCTAGCGTTTGTTTCCGAGTCCTAAATGGAGTAGAATCACATGCAGTTTCTTGTCCTACGAGCAAGAGTTGTTATGTGAGAAGAGTCACTATTGCGCTCCCCTTGTCATACACAGGGCAAATAGCACTGGCGTCTGTTCCTAGCATGTACAGTGTATTGAACTGAAGAGGATCTACTGTTCTTGTCAGTTTCCTAAGCAGAATTGAACTAGATATGGACATGTGTGTAGGAAGCACAGTTCTTTTGGTCTGAGCAAGCTCAATGTTTTAGCACTATAGTAAACACAGTGGAGTAGAAGAGTGCTCTTTTCTCAAAAGCATAGTGTGGTTCTTTTAGGGCGAGCTAGCGTACGTTTCCCAGTCCTAAATGGAGTTGAATCACATGCACTTTTTGGTCCTACGACCAGGAGTTTTTTTCTGGTAAGGAAAGTCACTATTGCATTCCCATTGCCATACACAGTGCAAATAGCACTCGCGTCTGTTCCCAGGAAGTACAGTGTATTGGACTGAAGAGGAGCTACTGTTCTTGTCAGTGTCCTAAGCAGAGTTGAACTAGATATGGCCCGTGTGTGTAGGAAGCACAGTTCTTTTGTTCTGAGCAAACTCACTGTTCAGACCCCATAGGAAACACAGTAGAGTAGAAGAGTGCTCTTTTCTCAAAAGCAGAGTGTGTTTTTTGTAAGGCGAGCAAGCGTTTGTTTCCCAGGCCCAAATGTTGTGGAATCCCATGCAGTTTGTGGTCCTAGAAGCAAGAGTTGTTTTATGGTAAGAAGAGTCACTATTGTGCTCCCATTGCCATACACAGAGCAAATAGCACTCGCATCTGTTCCCAGATAATACAGTGTATTGGACTGAAAAGGAGCTACTGTTCTTGTCAGTTTCCTAAGCAGAGTTGAACTAGATATGGCCCCTGTGTGTAGGAAGCACAGTTCTTTTGTTCTCAGCAAGCTCACTTTTCTGTCCCTATAGGAAACACAGTAGAGTAGAAGAGTGCTCTTTTCTCAAAAGCAGAGTGTGTTTCATGTAAGGTGAGCTAGCGTTTGTTTCCCAGTTCTAAATGGAGTTGAATCACATGCAGTTTCTGGTCCTACGAGCAAGAGTTGTTTTCTGGTAAGAAGAATCACTATTGTGCTCCCATTGTCATACACAGGGCAAATAGCACTGGCGTCTGTTCCTAGCATGTACAGTGTATTGGACTGAAGAGGATCTACTCTTCTTGTCAGTTTCCTAAGCAGAATTGAACTAGATATGGACATGTGTGTAGGAAGCACAGTTCTTTTGGTCTGAGCAAGCTCAATGTTTTAGCACTATAGTAAACACAGTGGAGTAGAAGAGTGCTCTTTTCTCAAAAGCATAGTGTGGTTCTTTTAGGGCGAGCTAGCGTAAGTTTCCCAGTCCTAAATGGAGTTGAATCACATGCAGTTTTTGGTCCTACGACCAGGAGTTTTTTTCTGGTAAGGAAAGTCACTATTGCATTCCCATTGCCATACACAGTGCAAATAGCACTCGCGTCTGTTCCCAGGAAGTACAGTGTATTGGACTGAAGAGGAGCTACTGTTCTTGTCAGTGTCCTAAGCAGAGTTGAACTAGATATGGCCCGTGTGTGTAGGAAGCACAGTTCTTTTGTTCTGAGCAAACTCACTGTTCAGACCCCATAGGAAACACAGTATAGTAGAAGAGTGCTCTTTTCTCAAAAGCAGAGTGTGTTTCTTGTAAGGCGAGCAAGCGTTTGTTTCCCAGGCCCAAATGTTGTTGAATCCCGTGCAGTTTGTGGTCCTACGAGCAAGAGTTGTTTTATGGTAAGAAGAGTCACTATTGTGCTCCCATTGCCATACACAGAGCAAATAGCACTCGCATCTGTTCCCAGATAATACAGTGTATTGGACTGAAAAGGAGCTACTGTTCTTGTCAGTTTCCTAAGCAGAGTTGAACTAGATATGGCCCCTGTGTGTAGGAAGCACAGTTCTTTTGTTCTCAGCAAGCTCACTTTTCTGTCCCTATAGGAAACACAGTAGAGTAGAAGAGTGCTCTTTTCTCAAAAGCAGAGTGTGTTTCATGTAAGGTGAGCTAGCGTTTGTTTCCCAGTTCTAAATGGAGTTGAATCACATGCAGTTTCTGGTCCTACGAGCAAGAGTTGTTTTCTGGTAAGAAGAATCACTATTGTGCTCCCATTGTCATAACAGGGCAAATAGCACTGGCGTCTGTTCCTAGCATGTACAGTGTATTGGTCTGAAGAGGAGCTACTGTTCTTGTCAGTGTCCTAAGCAGAATTGAATTAGATATGGCCGTGTGTGTAGGAAGCACAGTTCTTTTGTTCTGAGCAAGCTCACTGTTAAGACCCCATAGGAAACACAGTAGAGTAGAAGAGTGCTCTTTTCTCAAAAGCAGAGTGTGTTTCTTGTAAGGCGAGCTTGCGTTTGTTTCCCAGTACTAAATGGAGATGAATCACATGCAGTTTCTGGTCCTATGAGCAAGATTTGTTTTCTGGTAAGAAGAGTCACTATTGTGCTCCCATTGCCTTATGCAGTGCAAATAGTACTCTTGTCTTTTTCCAGCAAGTACAGTGTATTGGACTGAAGAGGAGCTGCTGCTCTTGTCAGTTTCCTAAGCAGAGTTGAACTAGATATGGCCCGTGTGTGTAGGAAGCACAGTTCTTTTGTTGTGAGCAAGCTTACTGTTCTGGCCCTATGGGAAACACAGTAGAGTAGAAGAGTGCTCTTTTCTCAAAAGCAGAGTGTGTTTCTTGTAAGGCGAGCTTGCGTTTGTTTTTCAGTCCTAAATGGAGTTGAATCACATGCAGTTTTTGGTCCTATGAGCAAGAGTTGTTTTCTGGTAAGGAAAGACACTATTGCGCTCCCATTGCCATACACAGTGCAAATAGCACTAGCATCTGTTCCCAGCATGTACAGTGTATTTGACTGAAGAGGAGCTACTGTTCTTGTCAGTTTCCCTAGCAGAGTTGAACTAGATATGGCCGTTGTGTGAAGGAAGCACAGTTCTTCTGTTCTGAGGAAGCTCACTGTTCTGGCCCTATAGGAAACACAGTAGAGTAGAAGAGTGCTCTTTTCTCAAAAGCAGAGTGTGTTTCTTGTAAGGCGAGCTAGCGTTTGTTTCCCAGTCCTAAATGGAGTTAAATCACATGCAGTTTCTGGTCCTACGAGCAAGAGATGTTTCCTGGTAAGAAGAGTCACTATTGTGCTTCCATTGCCTTATGCAGTGCAAATAGCACTCTTGTCTGTTCCCAGCAAGTGCAGTTAATTGGACTGAAGAGGAGCTACTGATTTGTCAGTTTCGTAAGCAGAGTTGAACTAGATATGGCCCGTGTGTGTAGGAAGCACAGTTCTTTTGTTTTGAGCAAGCTAACTGTTCGGATCCCATAGGAAACACAGTAGAGTAGAAGAGTGCCCTTTTCTCAAAAGCAGAGTGTGCTTCTTGTAAGACGAGCT
>NW_026738557.1:0-10000 GCF_949786415.1 Peromyscus eremicus
ATACACTGTACTTGCTGGAAACAGACGCGAGTGTTATTTGTACTATGTATGGCAATGGGAGCGCAATAGTGACTCTTCTTACCAGAAAATAACTCTTGCTCGTAGGACCAGAAACTGGATGTGATTCAACTCCATTTAGGATTGGGAAAAAAACGCTAGCTCGCCTTACAAGAAACACACTCTGCTTTTGAGAAAAGAGCACTCTTCTACTCTACTGTGTTTCCTATGGGTTCCAAACAGTGAGCTTGCTCAGAACAAAAGAAATGTGCTTCCTACACACACGGGCCATATCTACTTCAATTTTCCTTAGGAAACTGACAAGAACAGTAGCTCCTCTTCAGTCCAATACACTGTACATACTGGGAACAGAGGCCAGTGCTATTTGCCTTGAGTATGACAATGGGAGCAATAGTGACTCTTGTTACCAGAAAAAACTCTTGCTCGTAGGACCAGAAACTGCATGTGTTTCAACTCCATTTAGGACTGGGAAACAAACGCTAGCTCGCCTTACAAGAAACACACTCTGCTTTTGAGCAAAGAGCACTCTTCTACTCTATTGTGTTTCCTATTGGGGCAGAACAGTGAGCTTGCTGAGTACAAAAGAACTGTGCTTCCTACACACATGGGCCATATCTAGTTCAACTCTGCTTAGGAACCTGACAAGAACAGTAGATCATCTTCAGTCCAATACACTGTACATGCTGGGTACAGTCGCCAGTGCTATTTGCACTGTGTATGCCAATGGGAGCGCAATAGTGACTCTTCTTACCAGAAAACAACTCTTTCTCGTAGGACCAGAAACTGCATGTGATTCAACTCCATTTAGGACTGCGAAACAAACGCTAGCTCGCCTTACAAGAAACACACTCTGCCTTTGAAAAAAATGCACTTTTCTACTCTACTGTTTTTCTTACATGGTTCGAAATGTGAGCTTTTCAGAACAAAAGAACTGTGCTTCCTACACGCACGGGCCATATCTTGTTCAATTCTGCTTAGGAAACTGACAAGAACAGTAGAAACTCTTCAGTCCAATAGACTGTACATGCTGGGAACAGACGCGAGAGCTCTTCGAAATGTGTATGGCAAAGGGAGCACAATAGTGACTTTCCTTTCCAGAAAACAACTCTTGCTCGTAGGACAGAAACTGCACTTGATTCAACTCCATTTAGGACTGGGAAACAAACGCTAGCTCGCCTTACAAGAAACACACTCTGCTTTTGAGAAAAGAGCACTCTTCTACTCTACTGTGTTTCCTATAGGGCAAGAACAGTGAGCTTGCTCAGAACAAAAGAACTGTGCTTCCTACACACACGTGCTATATCTAGTTCAACTCTGCTTAGGAAACTGACAAGAACAGTAGCTCCTCTTCAGTCCAATACACTGTACTCGCTGGGAGCAGACGCTAGTGCTATTTGCAGTGTGTATGGCAATGGGAGCGCAATAGTGACTCTTCTTACCAGAAAACAACACTTGCTCGTAGGAGCAGAAACTGCATGGGATTCAACTCCGTTTCTGACTGGGAAACAAACACTAGCTAGCCTTACATGAAACACACTCTGCTTTTGAGAAAAGAGCACTCTTCTACTCTACTGTGTTTCCTATGGGATCCGAAAAGTGAGCTTGCTCAGAACAAAAGAACTGTGCTTCACACACAGGGGACATATCTACTTCAACTCTGCTTAAGAAACTGACAAGAACAGTAGGTCCTCTTCAGTCCAATACACTGTACTTGCTGGGAACAGACGCGAGAGCTATTTGCCCTGTGTATGTCAATGGGAGCACAATAGTGACTCTTCTTACCAGAAAACAATTCTTGCTCGTAGGACCAAAACTGCATGTGATTCAAGTCCATTTAGGACTGGGAAACAAATGCTAGCTTGCCTTACAAGAAACACACTCTGCTTTTGAGAAAAGAGCACTCTTCTATTCTACTGTATTTCCTATGTGGTCTGAACAGTGAGCTTGCTCAGAACAAAAGACCTGTGCTTCCTACACACACGGGCCATATCTAGTTCAACTCTGCTTAGGAAACTGACAAGAACAGTAGCTCCTCTACAGTCCAATACACTGTACTTGCTGGGAACAGATGCGAGTGCTATTTGAACAGTGTATGGCAAAGAGAGCACAATAGTGACTTTCCTTACCAGAAAACATCCATTGCTCTTAGGACCAAAAACTGCATGTGATTCAACTCCATTTAGGACTGAGAAACAAACGCTAGCTCTCCTTACAAGAAACATGCTCTGCTTTTGAGAAAAGAGCATTCTTCTACTCTACTGTGTTTCCTATAGGGCCAGAACAGTGAGCTTGCTCAGAACAAAAGATTTGTGCTTCACACACAGGCCATATCTAGTTCAACTCTGCTTAGGAAACTGACAAGAACAGTAGCTCCTCTTCTGTCCAATACACTGTACTTGCTGGGAACAGACGCGAGTGCTATTTGCACTGTGTATGGCAATGGGAGCGCAATAGTGACTCTTCTTACCAGAAAACAACTCTTGCTCGTAGGACCAGAAACTTCATGTGATTCAACTCCATTTAGGACTGGGAAACAAACGCTAGCTCGCCTTACAAGAAACACACTCTGCTTTTGAGAAAAGAGCACTCTTCTACTCTACTCTGTTTCCTATGGTGTCCAAACAGTGAGCTTGCTCAGAACAAAGAAACTGTGCTTCCTACAAACACGGGCCATATCTAGTTCAATTCTGCTTAGGAAACTGACAAGAACAGTATCTCCTCTTCTGTCCAATACACTGTACTTGCTGGGAACAGACGCGAGTGCTATTTGCACTGTGTATGGCAATGGGAGCGCAATAGTGACTTTCCTTACCAGAAAACAACTCTTGCTCGTAGGAACGGAAACTGCATGTGATTCAACTCCATTTATAACTGGGAAACAAATGCTAGCTCGCCTTACAAGAAACACACTTTGCTTTTGATTAAAGAGCACTCTTCTACTCTACTGTGTTTCCTATAGGGCCAGAACAGTGAGCTTGCTGAGCACAAAAGAACTGTGCTTCCTACACACATGGGCCATATTTAGTTCAACTCTGCTTAGGAACCTGACAAGAACAGTAGATCCTCTTCAGTCCAATACACTGTACATGCTGGGAACAGAGGCCAGTGCTATTTGCCCTGAGTATGGCAATGGGAGCACAATAGTGACTCTTATTAAAAGAAAAACTCTTGCTTGTAGGACCAGAACCTGCATGTGATTCAACTCCATTTGGACTGCGAAACAAACGCTAGCTCGCCTTACAAGAAACACACTATGCTTTTGAGAAAAGAGCACTATTCTACTCTACTGTGTTTCCTATAGGGCCAGAAGAGTGAGCTTGCTCAGAACAAAAGAACTGTGCTTCCTACACACACGGGCCATATCTAGTTCAATTCTGCTTAGGAAACTGACAAGAACAGTAGATCCTCTTCAGTCCAATACACTGTACATGCTGGGTACAGACGCCAGTGCTATTTGCACTGTGTATGGCAATGGGAGCGCAATAGTGACTCTTCTTAACAGAAAACACCTCTTGCTCGTAGGACCAGAAACTGCATGTGATTCAACTCCATTTAGGACTGGGAAACAAACGCTAGCTCGCCTTACACGAAACCCACTCTGCTTTTGAGAAAAGAGCACTGTTCTACTCTACTGTGTTTCCTATGGGGTCCAAACTGTGAGCTTGCTCAGAACAAAAGAACTGTGCTTCCTACAAACACGGACCATATCTAGTTCAACTCTGCTTAGGAAACTGACAAGAACAGTAGCTCCTCTTCAGTCCAATACACTGTACTTGCTGGGAACAGACGCAAGTGCTATTTGCACTGTGTATGGCAATGGGAGCGCAATAGTGACTTTCCTTACCAGAAAACAACTCTTGCTCGTAGGAACGGAAAATGCATGTGATTCACTCCATTTAGGACTGGGAAACAAACGCTAGCTCGCCTTACAAAAAACACAGTCTGCTTTTGAGGAAAGAGCTCTCTTCTACACTACTGTGTTTCCTATAGGGCCAGAACAGTGAGCTTGCTGAGTACAAAAGAACTGTGCTTCCTACACACATGGGCCATATCTAGTTCAACTCTCCTTAGGAAACTGACAAGAACAGTAGCTCCTCTTCAGTCCAATACACTGCACTTGCTGGGAACAGACGCGAGGGCTATATGCACTGTGTATGGCAAAGGGAGCGCAATAGTGACTCTTCTTACCAGAAAACAACTCTTGCTGGTAGGACCAGAAACTTCATGTGTATTTCAACTCCATTTAGGACTGGGAAACAAATGCTAGCTCGCCTTACAAGAAACACACTCGGTCTTTGAGAAAAATGCACTCTTCTACTCGACTGTGTTTCTTATGGGGTTCGAAATGTGAGCTTGCTCAGAACAAAAGAACTGTGCTTCCTACACACACGGGCCATATCTTGTTCAATTCTGCTTAGGAAAATGACAAGAACAGTAGAACCTCTTCAGTCCTATAGACTGTACATGCTGGGAACAGAAGCCAGTGCTATTTGCCCTGTGTGTGACAATGGGAGCGCAATAGTGACTCTTATTACCAGAAATCAACTCTTGCTCGTATGACCAGAAACTGCATGTGATTCAACTCCATTTAGGACTGGGAAACAAACGCTAGCTCGCCTTACAAGAAACACACTCTGCTTTTGAGAAAAGAGCACTCTTCTACTCTACTGTGTTTCCTATAGGGCCAGAACACTGAGCTTGCTCAGAACAAAAGAACTGTGCTTCCTACACACACGGTCCATATCTAGTTCAATTCTGCTTAGGATACTGACAAGAACAGTAGATCCTCTTCAGTCCAATACACTGTACATGCTGGGTACAGACGCCAGTGCTATTTGCACTGTGTATGGCAATGGGAGCGCAATAGTGACTCTTCTTACCAGAAAACAACTCTTGCTTGTAGGACCAGAAACTGCATGTGATTCAACTCCATTTAGGACTGGGAAACAAACGCTAGCTCGCCTTACAAGAAACACACTCTGCTTTTGAGAAAAGAGTACTCTTCTACTCTACTGTGTTTCCTATGGGGTCCGAACAGTGAGCTTGCTCAGAACAAATGAACTGTGCTTCCTACACCCACGGGCCATATCTAGTTCAACTCTGCTTAGAAAACTGACAAGAACAGTAGATCCTCTTAAGTCCAATACGCTGTACATGCTGGGTACAGTCGCCAGGGCTATTTGCACTGTGTATGGCAATGGGAGCGCAATAGTTACTCTTCTTACCAGAAAACAACTCTTGGTCGTAGGACCAGAAACTGCATGTGATTCAACTCCATTTAGGACTGGGAAACAAACGCTAGCTCGCATTACATAAAACACAGTCTGCTTTTGAGAAAAGAGTACTCTTCTACTCTACTTTGTTTCCTATGGTGTCCAAACAGTGAGCTTGCTCATAACAAAGAAACTGTGCTTCCCACAAACACGGGCCATATCTAGTTCAATTCTGCTTAGGAAACTGACAAGAACAGTAGCTCCTCTTCATTCCAATACACTGTACTTGCTGGGAACAGACACGAGTGCTATTTGTACTGTGTATGGCAATGGGAGCACAATAGTGACTTTCCTTACCAGAAAACAACTCTTGCTCGTAGGAACGGAAACTGCATGTGATTCAAGTCCATTTAGGACTGGGAACCAAACGCTAGCTCGCCTTAAAGAAACACTCTCTGCTTTTGATTAAAGAGCACTCTTCTACTCTACTGTGCTTCCTATAGGGCCAGAAGAGTGAGCTTGCTGAGTACAAAAGAACTGTGCTTCCTACACACATGGGCCATATCGGTTCAACTCTGCTTAGGAACCTGACAAGAACAGTAGATCCTCTTCAGTCCAATACACTGTACATGCTGGGAACAGAGGCCAGTGCTATTTGCCCTGAGTATGACAATGGGAGCGCAATAGTGACTCTTGTTACCAGAAAAAACTCTTGCTCATAGGACCAGAACTGCATGTGATTCAACTCCATTTAGGACTGGGAAACAAACGCTATCTCGCCTTAGAGGAAACACACTCTGCTTTTGAGAAAAGAGCACTCTTCTACTCAACTGTGATTCCTATGGGGTACAAACAGTGAGCTTGCTCAGAACAAAAGAACCGTGCTTCCTACACACACGGGCCATATCTAGTTCAATTCTGCTTAGGAAACTGACAAGAACATTAGCTCCTCTTCAGTCCAATACACTGTACTTGCTAGGAACAGACGCGAGTGATATTTGCACTGTGTATGGCAAAGGGAGCGCAATAGTGACTTTCCTTACCAGAAAACAACTCTTGCTTGTAGGAACGGAAACTGCATGTGATCCAACTCCATTTAGGACTGTGAAACAAACGCTAGCTCGCCTTACAAGAAACACACTCTGTCTTTGAAAAAAATGCACTCTTCTACTCTACTGTTTTTCCTATGGGGTTCGAAATGTGAGCTTTTCAGAACAAAAGAACTGTGCTTCCTACACACACGGGCCATATCTTGTTCAATTCTGCTTAGGAAACTGACAAGAACAGTAGAAACTCTTCAGTCCAATAGACTGTACATGCTGGGAACAGACGCGAGAGCTCTTTGAACTGTGTATGGCAAAGGGAGCACAATAGTGACTTTCCTTTCCAGAAAACAACTCTTGCTCGTAGGACAGAAACTGCACGTGATTCAACTCCATTTAGGACTGGGAAACAAACGCTAGCTCGCCTTACAAGAAACACACTCTGCTTTTGAGAAAAGAGCACTCTTCTACTCTACTGTGTTTCCTATAGGGCAAGAACAGTGAGCTTGCTCAGAACAAAAGAACTGTGCTTCCTACACACACGTGCTATATCTAGTTCAACTCTGCTTAGGAAACTGACAAGAACAGTAGCTCCTCTTCAGTCCAATAAACTGTACTTGCTGGGAGCAGACGCTAGTGCTATTTGCAGTGTGTATGGCAATGGGAGCACAATAGTGACTCTTCTTACCAGAAAACAACACTTGCTCGTAGGAGCAGAAACTGCATGGGATTCAACTCCGTTTCTGACTGGGAAACAAACACTAGCTAGCCTTACATGAAACACACTCTGCTTTTGAGAAAAGAGCACTCTTCTACTCTACTGTGTTTCCTATGGGATCCGAAAAGTGAGCTTGCTCAGAACAAAAGAACTGTGCTTCACACACAGGGGACATATCTACTTCAACTCTGCTTAAGAAACTGACAAGAACAGTAGGTCCTCTTCAGTCCAATACACTGTACTTGCTGGGAACAGACGCGAGAGCTATTTGCCCTGTGTATGTCAATGGGAGCACAATAGTGACTCTTCTTACCAGAAAACAATTCTTGCTCGTAGGACCAGAAACTACATGTGATTCAAGTCCATTTAGGACTGGGAAACAAATGCTAGCTCGCCTTACAAGAAACATACTCTGCTTTTGAGAAAAGAGCACTCTTCTATTCTACTGTATTTCCTATGTGGTCCGAACAGTGAGCTTGCTCAGAACAAAAGACCTGTGATTCCTACACACACGGGCCATATCTAGTTCAATTCTGCTTAGGAAACTGACAAGAACAGTAGATGCTCTTCAGTCCAATACACTGTACATGCTGGGTACAGACGCCAGTGCTATTTGCACTGTGCATGGCAATGGGAGCGCAATAGTGACTCTTCTTACCAGAAAACAACTCTTGCTCGTAGGACCAGAAACTGCATGTGATTCAACTCCATTTAGGACTGGGAAACAAACGCTAGCTCGCCTTACACGAAACCCACTCTGCTTTTGATTAAAGAGCACTCTTCTACTCTACTGTGTTTCCTATGGGGTCCAAACTGTGAGCTTGCTCAGAACAAAAGAACTGTGCTTCCTACAAACACGGACCATATCTAGTTCAATTCTGCTTAGGAAACTGACAAGAACAGTAGCTCCTCTTCAGTCCAATACACTGTACTTGCTGGGAACAGACGCAAGTGCTATTTGCACTGTGTATGGCAATGGGAGCGCAATAGTGACTTTCCTTACCAGAAAACAACTCTTGCTCGTAGGAACGGAAAATGCATGTGATTCAACTCCATTTAGGACTGGGAAACAAACGCTAGCTCGCCTTACAAAAAACACAGTCTGCTTTTGAGGAAAGAGCACTCTTCTACTCTACTGTGTTTCCTATAGGGCCAGAACAGTGAGCTTGCTGAGTACAAAAGAACTGTGCTTCCTACACACATGGGCCATATCTAGTTCAACTCTCCTTAGGAAACCGCCAAGAACAGTAGCTCCTCTTCAGTCCAATACACTGCACTTGCTGGGAACAGACGCGAGGGCTATATGCACTGTGTATGGCAAAGGGAGCGCAATAGTGACTCTTCTTACCAGAAAACAACTCTTGCTGGTAGGACCAGAAACTTCATGTGTATTTCAACTCCATTTAGGACTGGGAAACAAATGCTAGCTCGCCTTACAAGAAACACACTCGGTCTTTGAGAAAAATGCACTCTTCTACTCTACTGTGTTTCATATGGGGTCTGAACAGTGAGCTTGTTCAGAACAAAAGAACTGTGCTTCCTACACACACGGGCCATATCTTGTTCAATTCTGCTTAGGAAAATGACAAGAACAGTAGAACCTCTTCAGTCCTATAGACTGTACATGCTGGGAACAGACGCCAGTGCTATTTGCCCTGTGTGTGACAATGGGAGCGCAATAGTGACTCTTATTACCAGAAATCAACTCTTGCTCGTATGACCAGAAACTGCATGTGATTCAACTCCATTTAGGACTGGGAAACAAACGCTAGCTCGCCTTACAAGAAACACACTCTGCTTTTGAGAAAAGAGCACTCTTCTACTCTACTGTGTTTCATATGGGGTCTGAACAGTGAGCTTGTTCAGAACAAAAGAACTGTGCTTCTTCCACACACGGGCCATATCTAGTTCAACTCTGCTTAGGAAACTGAAAAGAACAGTAGATCCTCTTCAGTCCAATACACTGTACATGCTGGGTACAGACGCCAGTGCTATTTGCACTGTGTATGGCAATGGGAGCGCAATAGTGACTCTTCTTACCAGAAAGCAACTCTTGCTCGTAGGACCAGAAAGTGCATGTCATTCAACTCCATTTAGGACTGGGAAACAAACGCTAGCTCGCCTTACAAGAAACACAATCTGCTTTTGAGAAAAGAGCACTCTTCTACTCTACTGTGTTTCCTATAGGGCCAGAAGAGTGAGCTTGCTGAGTACAAAAGAACTGTGCTTCCTACACACATGGGCCATATCTAGTTCAATTCTGCTTAGGATACTGACAAGAACAGAGGATCCTCTTCAGTCCAATACACTGTACATGCTGGGTACAGACGCGAGTGCTATTTGCACTGTGTATGGCAAAGGGAGCGCAATAGTGACTTTCTTTACCAGAAAACAACTCTTGCTTGTAGGAACGGAAACTGCATGTGATTCAACTCCATTTAGGACTGCGAAACAAACGCTAGCTCGCCTTACAAGAAACATACTCTGCCTTTGAAAAAAATGCATTCTTCTACTCTACTGTTTTTCCTATGGTGTTCGAAATGTGAGCTTGCTCAGAACAAAAGAACTGTGCTTCCTACACACACGTGCTATATCTAGTTCAACTCTGCTTAGGAAACTGACAAGAACAGTAGCTCCTCTTCAGTCCAATACACTGTACTTGCTGGGAGCAGACGCGAGTGCTATTTGCAGTGTGTATGGCAATGGGAGCGCAATAGTGACTCTTCTTACCAGAAAACAACGATTGCTCGTAGGAGCAAAAACTGCATGGGATTCAACTCCGTTTCTGACTGGGAAACAAACACTAGCTAGCCTTACAAGAAACACACTCTGCTTTTGAGAAAAGATTACTCTTCTACTCTTCTGTGTTTCCAATGGGATCCGAAAAGTGAGCTTGCTCAGAACAAAAGAACTGTGCTTCACACACAGGGGACATATCTACTTCAACTCTGCTTAAGAAACTGACAAGAACAGTAGCTCCTCTTCTGTCCAATACACTGTACTTATGG
>NC_047188.1:0-15988 GCF_949786415.1 Peromyscus eremicus
GCTTATGTAGCTTATCAATAAAGCAAAGCACTGAAAATGCTTAGATGGATAGTATTATCCCATAAACAAAAAGGTTTGGTCCTGGCCTTATAATTAGTTAGAGGTAAAATTACACATGCAAAAATCCGTAAACCAGTGTCAAATCCCCTAAAACTTCACAATTAAGCTTAGGGAGAGGGCATCAAGCACATATACATAGCTAAAGACGCCTTGCCTAGCCACGCCCCCACGGGACTCAGCAGTGATAAAAATTAAGCAATGAACGAAAGTTTGACTAAGTTATACCTCTCAAGGGTTGGTAAATTTCGTGCCAGCCACCGCGGTCATACGATTAACCCAAATTAATTATTATACGGCGTAAAACGTGTCCATAGGAAAAGATAAATAGAATTAAAAACCAACCAATATGTGAAAATTCATCGTTGGGACTAAACTCAGTAACGAAAGTAATTCTAATTAACTTAATACACGATAGCTAAGATCCAAACTGGGATTAGATACCCCACTATGCTTAGCCCTAAACTTCAACGATTAAATAACGAAATCGTTTGCCTGAGAACTACTGGCCATCGCTTAAAACTCAAAGGACTTGGCGGTACTTTATATCCATCTAGAGGAGCCTGTTCTATAATCGATAAACCCCGTTATACCTCACCATCCCTTGCTAATTCAGCCTATATACCGCCATCTTCAGCAAACCTTAAAAAGGAATAAAAGTAAGCAAGAGAATCACCATAAAAACGTTAGGTCAAGGTGTAGCTTATGAGATGGGAAGCAATGGGCTACATTTTCTTAAAAAGAACATTACGATACCCTTATTGAAACATAAGGAAAAAGGAGGATTTAGTAGTAAATTAAGAATAGAGAGCTTAATTGAATAGCGCAATGAAGTACGTACACACCGCCCGTCACCCTCCTCAAATTAAATGACTACAAACATAAATACATAATTCAGTAGACAAGTTTATGAGAGGAGATAAGTCGTAACAAGGTAAGCATACTGGAAAGTGTGCTTGGAATAACCACAGCGTAGCTTAATTACCATAAAGCATCTGGTCTACACCCAGAAGACTCCAAAAACATGGACGCTTTGAGCAATTATTCAGCCCTAAATTTATACAAACACAACTATTTTAATTAATAAACTAAAACATTTACCAAAAGGAGTATTGGAGAAAGAAACTTTTCATAGGAGCTATAGAGATTAGTACCGCAAGGGAAGAATAAAACAAAAAATTAAGCACAAATAAGCAAAGATTAAACCTTGTACCTTTTGCATAATGAATTAACTAGAAACCCTCTAGCAAAGAGAACTTCAGCTAGAAACCCCGAAACCAAACGAGCTACCTAAAAGCAATTACAAGAATGCACCCGTCTATGTAGCAAAATAGTGGGATGACTTTTAGGTAGAGGCGAAAAACCTAACGAGCTTGGTGATAGCTGGTTGCCCAAAAAATGAATCTAAGTTCAACTTTAAGTTTACCAATAAGAACATAAATCTAAATGTAAACTTAAAATATAGCCTAAAGAGGGACAGCTCTTTAGGAACGGAAAAACCCTTAAATAGTGAATAAGCCCTAATACACTTATACCATAGTTGGCCTAAAAGCAGCCACCAATAAAGAAAGCGTTCAAGCTCAACATTCAAAACATAGTAATACCAAAAACAATTAAGCGAATTCCTATATCTTTAATTGGGCTAATCTATTTATATATAGATGAAATAATGTTAATATGAGTAACGAGAATTCAATTCTCCATGCACAAAACTATAACAACCCGGATAACCATTGTTAGTTAACAACTATAAGGTGATTACCCTATACATAAAATCCACCTACCATAACATGTTAATCCAACACAGGGGTGCATAATGGAAAGATTAAAAGAAATAAAAGGAACTCGGCAAACACAAACCCCGCCTGTTTACCAAAAACATCACCTCTAGCATACCAAGTATTAGAGGCACTGCCTGCCCAGTGACTAACGTTAAACGGCCGCGGTATCCTGACCGTGCAAAGGTAGCATAATCACTTGTTCCTTAATTAGGGACTAGAATGAATGGCTTGACGAGGGTTTAACTGTCTCTTATTTCCAATCAGTGAAATTGACCTTCCCGTGAAGAGGCGGGAATACAAAAATAAGACGAGAAGACCCTATGGAGCTTTAATTATTAACTTAATTTTTAAGACAGAATACCTACTGGACTAGAAAACACAAAAACTTAAGTTAAAATTTCGGTTGGGGTGACCTCGGAGAATAAAAAAACCTCCGAATGATTTTAGCCAAGACACACAAGTCTAAGCATTTTAAATCTAATTGACCCAAAACCTCTTTTGATCAACGGACCAAGTTACCCTAGGGATAACAGCGCAATCCTATTCAAGAGTCCATATCGACAATTAGGGTTTACGACCTCGATGTTGGATCAGGACATCCCAATGGTGTAGAAGCTATTAATGGTTCGTTTGTTCAACGATTAAAGTCCTACGTGATCTGAGTTCAGACCGGAGCAATCCAGGTCGGTTTCTATCTATTCACGATTTCTCCCAGTACGAAAGGATAAGAGAAATGGAGCCTCCTTACAACAAGAGCTCCTAAACTAATTAATGAAATAATCTCAACATTGTAAGTTCGTAAAACACTGCCTTAGATATAAGGCATAATTAGGGTGGCAGAGTCAGGAAATTGCGTAAGACTTAAAACCTTGTTACCAGAGGTTCAAATCCTCTCCCTAATAGTGTATTTGTTAAATATTCTAACCCTACTAATCCCTATTCTGATTGCTATAGCATTCTTAACACTAGTAGAACGTAAAATCTTAGGCTATATACAATTACGAAAAGGACCAAATATCGTAGGACCCTACGGCATCTTACAACCATTCGCAGATGCAATAAAACTATTTATCAAAGAACCCCTACGCCCCCTAGCAACATCAACATCCCTATTTATTATTGCCCCAACACTATCACTAACCCTAGCTTTTAGCCTATGAATCCCAATACCAATACCACACCCATTGGTAAACCTAAATCTAGGGATATTATTCATTCTTGCCGCATCTAGCTTATCAGTATATTCTATCCTATGATCCGGATGAGCCTCTAACTCAAAATACTCAATATTTGGAGCCCTGCGAGCAGTCGCTCAAACAATCTCCTACGAAGTTACTATAGCAATCATCTTATTATCTGTACTTTTAATAAACGGATCATTCTCCCTCCACTCATTAATATTAACCCAAGAGCCACTATGACTAATTATTCCAACCTGACCCTTAGGAATAATATGATATATTTCAACCCTAGCAGAAACAAACCGAGCTCCATTTGACCTAACAGAAGGAGAATCAGAACTAGTATCAGGATTTAATGTAGAATATGCTGCAGGACCATTTGCCCTATTTTTCATAGCCGAATACACTAATATTATCTTAATAAATGCCCTATCAACAATTGTATTCCTAGGCCCATTCAACGACCCAAACAACCCAGAAATATTTACAATAAACTTTATAATTAAAACACTAATACTTACTACTCTATTTCTATGAGTACGAGCATCATACCCACGATTCCGATACGACCAACTAATACATCTACTATGAAAAAACTTCCTCCCACTAACACTAGCCCTATGCATATGACATGTCTCAATCCCAATCTTCATAGCAAGCATCCCCCCGTACACTTAGAAATATGTCTGATAAAAGAGTTACTTTGATAGAGTAAATTATAGAGGTTTAAACCCTCTTATTTCTAGGATAATAGGAATTGAACCTATGCCTAAGAATTCAAAATTCTACGTGCTACCTAAACACCCTATCCTAAAACTAGTAAGGTCAGCTAATTAAGCTATTGGGCCCATACCCCGAAAATGTTGGTTTAAATCCTTCCCGTACTAATCAACCCAATCACACTTCTTATTATCTACTTCACAATCTTCTCAGGACCAATAGTCACTATACTAAGCACCAACCTATTCCTTATGTGAATTGGACTTGAAATAAACCTACTAGCCATTATCCCAATAATAATAAAAAACACAAATCCACGATCAACAGAAGCAGCAACAAAATACTTCCTAACACAAGCCACAGCCTCAATAATTTTCCTACTATCAATTATCCTAAATTATAAACAACTAGGGATATGAACACTACAACCACAAACAAACAACCACATCATTACACTAATGTTTATTTCCCTAGCAATAAAAATAGGAATCGCACCTTTCCACTCATGACTCCCAGAAGTAACCCAAGGAATTCCAATCCAAATTGGCATAATTCTCCTCACATGACAAAAAATAGCCCCAATATCAATTTTATTCCAAATTTATGAAATAACAAACCCAACAATTCTAATAATATCAGCTATCCTATCAGTACTAATCGGAGCATGAAATGGACTCAACCAAACACAAACACGAAAAATCATAGCCTACTCATCTATCAGCCACATAGGATGAATAATTGCCGTACTACCATTCAACCCCTCCCTTACTATATTAAATCTACTAATTTACATCAGCTTAACACTACCAATATTTATGATCCTAAAAATCAACTCATCCACCAACATCAACTCCATATCACTTATGTGAAATAAAACACCAATAGCACTACCAACAATCTCCATAATCCTACTATCCACAGGAGGGCTGCCACCACTAACAGGATTCTTACCAAAATGAATCATTATTACTGAACTACTAAAAAACAATAATGTTATTCTAGCCACACTAATAGCAATAATAGCCCTAATTAATCTATTCTTCTATACACGCTTAATTTACTCCACAACACTAACTACATTCCCAACAAATAACAACTCCAAAATATCACTACAACATACCAGCCACAAAAACAATCTCATCCTGCCATCCCTAACAATTCTAAGCACCATGACCCTACCACTATCACCACTACTAATTACATAAAGGAGTTTAGGATAAAAAGTCCAAGAGCCTTCAAAGCCCTAAGTAGACTAAAAAGTTTAACTCCTGAATAAGGATTGTAAGACCACATCTTACATCTAATGAATGCAAATCAATCGCTTTAATTAAGCTAAATCCTCATCTAGATTGGTAGGAATTAAACCTACGAACTCTTAGTTAACAGCTAAACACCCTAAACTGGCTTCAATCTACTTCTCCCGCCTATCAGAAAGGGGGCGGGAGAAGCCTTAGTAGAGTAGTTTTCTACACCTTCGAATTTGCAATTCGACATGAATATCACCTTAAGGCTTGGTAAAAAGAGGCTCACCCTCTGTCTTTAGATTTACAGTCTAATGCCTAAACTCAGCCATATTACCTATGTTCATTAATCGTTGATTATTCTCCACCAACCACAAAGACATCGGAACACTTTATCTACTATTCGGGGCCTGAGCAGGAATAGTAGGTACAGCCTTAAGCATTCTAATCCGAGCAGAACTAGGTCAACCAGGAGCCCTATTAGGTGATGACCAAATCTATAATGTAATTGTAACCGCCCATGCATTCGTTATAATTTTCTTTATAGTAATACCTATAATAATTGGAGGCTTTGGGAACTGATTAGTCCCATTAATAATCGGAGCCCCAGACATAGCATTCCCACGAATAAATAACATAAGCTTTTGACTTCTACCGCCCTCATTCCTTCTATTACTAGCATCATCTATAGTAGAAGCAGGAGCTGGTACAGGTTGAACCGTTTATCCTCCTCTAGCTGGTAATCTAGCACACGCTGGAGCATCAGTAGACCTCACTATTTTTTCCTTACACTTAGCAGGAGTATCTTCAATTCTAGGGGCTATTAATTTTATCACAACTATTATTAACATAAAACCCCCAGCCATGACACAATACCAAACACCACTATTTGTATGATCTGTCCTTATCACAGCCGTCCTATTATTACTATCCCTCCCAGTCCTAGCTGCAGGAATTACTATACTACTTACCGACCGCAATCTAAATACAACCTTCTTCGACCCTGCTGGAGGAGGAGACCCGATTCTATATCAACATCTATTTTGATTCTTCGGCCATCCTGAAGTTTATATTCTTATTTTACCAGGATTTGGAATCATCTCTCACATTGTAACATACTACTCAGGTAAAAAAGAACCATTTGGTTATATAGGAATAGTATGAGCTATAATATCAATCGGATTCCTAGGGTTTATTGTATGGGCCCATCACATATTCACAGTAGGCTTAGACGTAGACACACGAGCCTACTTCACATCCGCTACCATAATTATTGCTATCCCAACAGGAGTAAAAGTATTCAGTTGATTGGCTACTCTCCATGGAGGAAATATTAAATGATCCCCAGCAATACTATGAGCCCTAGGATTTATTTTCCTATTTACAGTAGGAGGCCTGACCGGAATTGTACTGTCAAATTCTTCTCTTGACATCGTACTTCACGACACATACTATGTAGTAGCCCACTTCCACTATGTACTTTCTATAGGAGCTGTCTTTGCTATTATAGCAGGATTTGTTCACTGATTCCCACTATTTACAGGTTATACTATTAACGATATATGAGCTAAAACTCACTTTGCTATCATATTTGTAGGAGTAAATCTAACCTTTTTCCCACAACATTTCCTAGGCTTATCCGGAATACCACGACGATACTCCGATTACCCAGACGCCTACACTACATGAAACACAGTCTCTTCAATAGGATCATTCATCTCACTAACAGCTGTGTTAGTAATAATCTTTATAATCTGAGAAGCTTTCGCCTCTAAACGTGAAGTCCTATCAGTAGAGTATTCATCAACAAACCTAGAATGACTACACGGCTGCCCACCACCCTACCACACATTCGAAGAACCTACCTACGTAAAAGTAAAATAAGAAAGGAAGGATTCGAACCCCCTTAAACTGGTTTCAAGCCAATCTCATAACCTCTATGTCTTTCTCAATGAGATATTAGTAAAACAATTACATAACTTTGTCAAAGTTAAATTATAGAATTAAATCTATATATCTTATATGGCTTACCCATTTCAATTAGGCTTACAAGACGCCACATCACCTATCATAGAAGAACTAACAAACTTCCATGACCATACTCTAATAATTGTCTTCCTAATTAGCTCCTTAGTACTATATATTATTACACTAATACTAACTACAAAACTAACTCATACAAGCACAATAGATGCCCAAGAAGTAGAAACAATCTGAACTATCCTCCCAGCCGTAATCTTAATCCTCATTGCACTCCCATCTCTTCGGATTCTTTACATAATAGACGAAATTAACAACCCTGTACTAACAGTAAAAACTATAGGCCATCAATGATATTGAAGTTATGAGTATACAGACTACGAAGACCTATGCTTTGACTCATATATGATCCCAACAAATGACCTAAAACCAGGTGAACTTCGCTTACTAGAAGTAGACAACCGAGTTGTCCTACCAATAGAACTGCCAATCCGCATGCTAATCTCATCAGAAGATGTACTACACTCATGAGCCGTTCCTTCCTTAGGCTTAAAAACAGATGCTATCCCAGGTCGACTTAACCAAGCTACAATCTCATCTAACCGACCAGGACTTTTCTACGGCCAATGTTCTGAAATCTGTGGTTCAAATCACAGTTTCATGCCCATTGTCCTTGAAATAGTACCACTGAAACACTTTGAAAACTGATCTGCATCAATAATCTAACCTCACTATGAAGCTTAAAGCGTTAACCTTTTAAGTTAAAGTCAGAAAATAATATTTTCCATAGTGATTATGCCACAACTAGATACATCTACATGATTTATTACTATCTTATCCTCCACAATCACCTTATTCGCACTCATACAATTAAAAATCTCAATACTAAACTTCCCTCTAAGCCCTTCAATTAAATCCACCGAATTAATAAAAACAGACAACCCATGAGAACTAAAATGAACGAAAATCTATTCGCCTCTTTCATTACTCCCACAATAATAGGTCTCCCAATTGTTGTATTCATCATCATACTACCATCAATCCTACTTTCCTCCTCCAAACGTCTAGTCACAAACCGCTACTTCTCATTTCTACATTGACTAGTAAAACTTATCACCAAACAAATAATACTTATTCACACCCCAAAAGGACGTACATGATCACTAATACTAGTCTCCCTAATAATATTCATTGGATCTACTAATCTCCTAGGACTTCTGCCACACACATTTACCCCAACAACACAATTATCAATAAACCTTGGAATAGCTATCCCACTATGAGCTGGGGCTGTAATCCTAGGATTCCGCCACAAACTAAAATCCTCATTAGCCCACTTCCTACCACAAGGAACCCCCATTTCTTTAATCCCTATACTCATTATCATCGAAACAATCAGCCTATTTATCCAACCCATAGCCCTAGCAGTACGACTCACAGCTAACATTACAGCCGGACATCTACTTATCCACCTAATCGGAGGTGCAACACTAGTACTAATAAGCATTAGCCCACCCACTGCCTCCATTACCTTTATTATTCTAGCCCTTTTAACTATTCTAGAATTTGCCGTTGCCCTAATCCAAGCATATGTCTTCACACTATTAGTAAGCCTGTACTTACATGACAATACATAATGACCCACCAAACCCATGCCTACCACATAGTGAATCCAAGCCCATGACCACTTACAGGAGCATTCTCTGCCCTCCTCCTTACATCAGGCCTAGTAATGTGGTTCCATTACAACTCATACACCTTAATAACTCTTGGCTTATTAGCAAACACTCTTACCATGTACCAATGATGACGAGACGTAGTACGAGAAGGAACATATCAAGGCCATCATACACCAATCGTACAAAAAGGACTACGCTACGGAATAATCCTATTCATTGTATCAGAAGTATTCTTCTTTGCAGGATTCTTCTGAGCCTTCTACCACTCCAGCCTTGCACCAACCCATGACCTAGGAGGTTGCTGACCCCCTACAGGAATTACCCCCCTTAATCCACTTGAAGTCCCCCTACTAAACACATCAGTATTACTAGCATCCGGAGTTTCCATTACATGAGCCCACCACAGCCTAATAGAAGGGAAACGAAACAACATAAACCAAGCCTTACTTATTACAATCATGCTTGGAGTCTACTTCACAATTCTTCAAGCCATAGAATATTTTGAAACTCCATTTTCCATTTCAGACGGAATCTATGGATCCACATTCTTCATAGCAACTGGATTCCACGGACTCCACGTAATTATTGGATCTACATTCCTAATAGTATGCCTACTACGACAACTTAAATATCACTTCACATCCAAACATCACTTTGGCTTCGAAGCAGCAGCATGATATTGACACTTCGTGGATGTAGTATGACTTTTCCTGTATGTATCTATCTATTGATGAGGATCTTACTTTCTTAGTATAATTAGTACAACTGACTTCCAATCAGTTAGATCTAGACATAACCTAGAAGATAGTAATAAATATACTTATAGTCCTATCAGTAAATATCATTCTATCCACATGTTTAATTATAATTGCCTTTTGACTTCCTCAACTCAACCTGTACACCGAAAAAGCAAACCCTTATGAATGCGGATTTGATCCTATAAATTCAGCTCGCCTCCCATTTTCCATAAAATTTTTCCTGGTAGCAATTACCTTCTTACTATTTGATTTAGAAATCGCACTGTTACTTCCACTACCATGAGCCATCCAAATATACAATATTAATACAATAATACTGACAGCCTTCATCCTGGTCTCCGTTTTAGCCCTAGGATTAGCCTATGAATGAACACAAAAAGGACTAGAATGAACCGAATAAACTGGTAATTAGTTTAACTAAAACAAATGATTTCGACTCATTAAATTATGACATATGTCATAATTACCAAAAATGCCATCTGTAACCCTCAATATCATATTAGCATATATTTTTTCACTCCTAGGAACCCTCATATTCCGCTCACACCTTATATCAACACTACTATGCCTAGAAGGTATAATACTATCACTATTCATTATAACTACAATTACTTCCCTCAACTCCCATTCAATAATAATATATCCAATCCCTATCGTCATCCTAGTATTCGCCGCATGTGAAGCAGCTATCGGCCTAGCCCTCCTAGCAAAAGTATCAAACTCCTATGGAACAGACTACGTCCAAAATCTCAACCTACTACAATGTTAAAAATTATTCTTCCCTCTATCATGCTACTACCACTAACCTGACTATCAAACAATAAAAATATATGAGTCAACGTTACCTCTTATAGCTTTATAATCAGCTTAATCTCAGCCATGTTTCTATGACAAAATGATATAAACACCCTAAACTTCTCATTACTATTTTCAACCGACTCACTATCATCCCCCCTCATCATTCTAACCACATGACTACTACCACTAATACTACTAGCTAGCCAAAATCACATAAAAAAAGAAACAGATCAAAATAAAAAAACCTACGTTTCAATATTAGTACTTCTACAAATCCTTTTAATTATAACATTTTCTGCAAACGAATTAATAATATTTTACATTTTATTCGAAGCAACTTTAATCCCCACTCTCATCATCATCACTCGATGAGGTAACCAAACAGAACGATTAAACGCAGGACTTTACTTCTTATTCTACACCCTAATCGGATCTATCCCACTATTAATTGCCCTCATCTATATTCAAAACCTAACAGGAACATTAAATTTCTTATTATTCCCTCTCACATTCACACCACTAGACCAAACATGATCCAATAATATTCTATGGTTAGCATGCATAATAGCATTTCTAATCAAAATACCAATGTATGGAGTACACTTGTGACTCCCAAAAGCACATGTTGAGGCCCCCATTGCAGGATCAATAATCCTAGCAGCCATCTTACTAAAACTAGGGGGTTACGGCATAATACGAATTTCAATAATTATAGACCCAATGACCAAAACCATAGCTTACCCATTCATCCTCCTATCTTTATGAGGCATAATCATAACAAGCTCCATTTGCCTACGACAAACAGATCTAAAATCCCTAATCGCTTACTCTTCAGTCAGCCATATAGCACTAGTCATCGCAGCAATTATAATCCAAACTCCATGAAGCTTTATAGGGGCCACAGCACTAATAATCGCCCATGGACTAACATCATCCTTACTATTCTGCCTAGCAAACACTAACTACGAACGCATCCACAGCCGAACTATAATCATAACCCGAGGATTACAAACCATTTTTCCACTTATGGCTACCTGATGAGTTCTAGCAAGTCTAGCAAATCTAGCTATCCCACCATCAATCAATCTCATCGGAGAACTTATAATTACAATCTCCCTATTCTCCTGATCCAACCCATCTATCCTACTATTAGGAAGTAACATCCTAATTACCTCACTTTATTCAATGTATATAATTATTACCACTCAACGAGGTAAGCTCACAAGCCATATAACAAACCTTCAACCATCTCACACACGCGAACTAGCACTAATAACACTACACATTATTCCATTAATCCTACTAACCATTAATCCTAAACTAATTATAGGGTTAACAATATGTAAATATAGTTTATATAAAACCCCAGACTGTGAATCTGGAAACAGGAAAATAAATTCCTTATTTACCAAGAAAGTAACGCAGGAACTGCTAATTCATGCTACCATGTATAAACCCATGGCTTTCTTACTTTTATAGGATAGTAGTAATCCATTGGCCTTAGGAGCCAAAAACTTGGTGCAACTCCAAATAGAAGTAATAAACACTATCACATCCTCAATCCTACTAATTTTTTTCATACTTATATTTCCCATTATATTATCACTAACTAAATATATCAAATTAATCGATTTCCCTAACTACGTAACCATATCAATCAAGTACGCTTTCCTATTAAGCCTTGTACCACTGACTATATTCTTTTCATCCAACGCCGAACTATTAATTACTAACTGACACTGAATTACAATCAACACCATAAAACTATCTATTAGCCTAAAATTTGACTTCTTCTGCATCATTTTCCTATCAGTAGCCCTATTTGTAACATGGTCAATCATAGAATTCTCATCATGGTACATACACTCAGATCCCCACCTAAACCGATTTATCAAATACCTACTTCTATTCCTCATTACCATAATCATCCTAACCTCCGCCAACAACCTATTCCAACTATTCATCGGATGAGAGGGAGTAGGAATTATATCATTTCTCCTAATCGGCTGATGATACGGCCGAACCGACGCAAACACTGCTGCCCTCCAAGCCATCTTGTATAACCGCATCGGAGACATTGGATTTATTCTAACAATAACCTGATTCTGCCTCCACTCTAACTCATGAGAACTTCAACAAATTTTCATAACAAATAATTCAACAAACATTATCCCTCTCCTAGGATTATTAATTGCAGCCACAGGAAAATCAGCACAATTCGGACTACACCCCTGACTACCATCAGCCATAGAAGGACCAACCCCAGTATCAGCCCTCCTACATTCCAGCACCATAGTAGTAGCAGGGATCTTCCTCATAGTACGGTTTCACCCAATCACATCAAACAATAGCCTTATCTTAACTATAATATTATGTTTAGGCTCTATTACAACACTATTCACAGCTATTTGCGCATTAACACAAAACGACATTAAAAAAATCGTAGCATTCTCTACATCAAGCCAACTAGGATTAATAATAGTAACATTAGGAATTAACCAACCATACCTGGCTTTCCTACACATCTGCACCCATGCATTCTTCAAAGCAATACTATTCATATGCTCAGGATCTATTATCCACAGCCTAAATGATGAACAAGACATTCGAAAAATAGGTAACCTAACAAAACCACTCCCATTCACATCATCATGCCTAATAATCGGCAGCTTAGCCCTCACTGGAATACCCTTTCTTACAGGCTTCTACTCAAAAGACCTAATCATCGAAGCCGCAAACACGTGCTATACCAACGCCTGAGCCCTATTAATCACACTAATTGCCACCTCTCTAACAGCCGTATACAGCATACGAATCATCTACTTCGTCTCAATAACCAAACCACGATTCCCACCAACAATTATTATCAACGAAAATAATCCAAAACTAATAAATCCAATTAAACGTTTAGCCCTAGGAAGCATTATAGCAGGCTTCTTTATTTCACATAATATCCCACCTACTACCACCCAAATTATAACCATACCCTGATACCTAAAAACCACAGCTATAATCGTAACAATCACAGGATTTATAATTGCATTAGAACTCAACAATCTAACTTTAAACTTGACAATAAATAAACCAACTCCAGCCTCATCATTCTCCACATCACTAGGGTACTTCCCACTCATCATACATCGACTATTGCCACTAAAAATCCTATCAAAAAGTTCCAACATATCCCTGCGCCTACTAGATCTAATCTGATTAGAAAAAGCTATCCCTAAAACCACCTCAATACTACAAACAATCACATCAAAAAACTTAAGCAACCAAAAAGGCTTAATCAAACTATACTTTATATCATTTCTTATTACACTACTATCCATACCCATCCTATTAATTTCCTAATTTATACGAACCACCTCAATAATAATTAATACACCTATCAATAAAGTTCACCCAGATACCACCATTAACCATGCAGAACAACTATACAAAGCAGCTACCCCAGCACCACCCTCTCCTATTAGCCCCAACTCATCACTATCATAAACCACTCAACCACCCATATCAGTACTAT
This sequence comes from Peromyscus eremicus, assembly GCF_949786415.1. Classification (NCBI taxonomy): domain Eukaryota; kingdom Metazoa; phylum Chordata; class Mammalia; order Rodentia; family Cricetidae; genus Peromyscus; species Peromyscus eremicus. Next base: position 13,722 of record NC_047188.1, read on the forward strand.
ATACCACCACAGAATCCTCTAAACTATAATGATCAGAAGCATAAACTATACCAACCTCCATAAAAACACTTATTACTAAAATACCAAATACCAATCAACTTGACATTCAAGTCTCAGGAAACTCTTCTGTAGCTATAGCAGTTGTATACCCAAAAACAACTAGCATCCCTCCTAAATAAATTAAAAACACCATTACACCTAAAAACGATCCACCAAACCCTAGCACCGCTAAACAACCAGAACACCCACTAATAATTAGACATAGTCCCCCATAAATAGGTGAAGGCTTTAATGATACGCCTAAGCACCCCAATGCAATAAATGAGCTTAAAATAAAAATGTATTCTGTCATAATTTCTACATAGACTCTAACTATGACCAATGACATGAAAAATCATCGTTGTTATTCAACTATAGAAACATTTAATGACAAACATTCGAAAAAAACACCCACTACTTAAAATCATTAACGATTCATTCATCGATCTTCCAACCCCATCCAATATTTCATCATGATGAAACTTCGGATCCCTACTCGGCATCTGCCTAATAATCCAAATCCTAACAGGACTATTCCTAGCAATACACTACACATCAGACACAACTACAGCATTCTCATCAGTAACACATATCTGCCGAGACGTAAACTACGGCTGACTTATTCGATACATACACGCAAACGGAGCCTCCATATTCTTTATTTGCCTGTTCCTACATGTAGGCCGAGGAATATATTATGGCTCATACACATTCACAGAAACATGAAATATCGGAATTTTACTCTTATTCGCCGTAATAGCAACAGCATTCATGGGTTACGTACTTCCATGAGGACAAATATCATTCTGAGGAGCCACAGTAATTACCAACCTCCTATCAGCCATCCCCTACATCGGGACAACCTTAGTAGAATGAATCTGAGGAGGATTCTCAGTAGACAAAGCCACCCTAACCCGATTCTTCGCATTCCATTTCATTTTACCATTCATCATCACAGCCCTCGCAGTAGTACATCTGCTATTCCTACATGAAACAGGATCTAACAACCCATCAGGCCTCAACTCCGACGCAGACAAAATTCCATTCCACCCTTACTACACCATCAAAGACATCCTAGGAATCTTACTACTATTAACAGCTCTCATAATTTTGGTTTTATTTTTCCCAGATATTCTCGGAGACCCAGATAATTACACTCCTGCAAATCCACTCAATACTCCCGCACACATTAAACCAGAATGGTACTTCCTATTTGCCTACGCTATCCTACGCTCCATCCCTAACAAGCTAGGAGGAGTCCTAGCCCTAATCATATCCATCCTAATCCTAGCCTTACTACCACTCCTTCAAACTTCAAAACAACGAGGACTGACATTCCGACCAATTACCCAAGTATTATTCTGAATCCTAGTAGCCAATCTATTCACTCTCACATGAATCGGAGGGCAACCTGTCGAACACCCATTTGTTATAATTGGACAACTAGCCTCTATTAGCTACTTTACCATTATTATCATTCTTATGCCTATCGCAGGTATAATCGAAAACAACATATTAAAATTTACTTATTGCCCTGATAGTATAATCAATTACTTTGGTCTTGTAAACCAAAAATGAAGAAACAATCTTCTCAGAGCATCAAGAAGGAAGGACTAACCCCCACCATCAACACCCAAAGCTGATATTCTACTTAAACTACTTCCTGTACATAAAATTATTTAGTACATTAGTACATCTATGTATATTGTACATTAAATTATTTTCCCCTAGCATATAAGCATGTAATATAAATCAATGAATAACAACAACAATACTAAAATCACATACAAATTATTTAAAACATAAGTATTAAGCAGGGAAATAGTATTAATGTGAATAGCACATAAATGCGTTATCTTACATACACCATATTGTCATAACCCTGCTTGTCCAAATGTCTATCCCCTTCCCCATTTGATCTATTAATCTACCATCCTCCGTGAAATCAACAACCCGCCCACCTCTACACCTCTTCTCGCTCCGGGCCCATTAAACTTGGGGGTGACTAATGTGAAACTTTATCAGGCATCTGGTTCTTACTTCAGGGCCATTGAATGTTTTATCGTCCATACGTTCCCCTTAAATAAGACATCTCGATGGTACGGGTCTAATCAGCCCATGATCAACATAACTGTAATCTCGCACATTTGGTATCTTTTATTTTTCGGGATGCTGTGACTCACCATAGCCGTCAAGGCATGAAGGTCAGCTTACCATGTAGCTGGACT